>NW_027370096.1:0-38270 GCF_046119375.1 Phyllobates terribilis
CTGTTGCTTATGGCGGTCTCTGTGAGCTTCTCAGCGACATTCAGCCAGCCAGGTATCCTGCCTGCAGTAGATGGAATGTGGCAATGGAACGCTGGCTGCGCGTGTCATAATAGGCTCTGAGCCTTTATATACCTGTGCACAGCAGCAGCCACCTTCAGTCTGCTGCTGGACAGCCAGCAGCAGCAGCAGCAGCAGGAGAGGTATGTAATCAGGAGCCCTCCTGCTAAGGGTAGACAGCTGCTCGTTCCACCCCACCCCCCGCCTTAATTGGTTCTCCTCCCTTCCAACGGTGTTGAGGCGGGTGGGAACAGCAGGGGGTGAAGGTGCTGTGTTTAAAGAGGTGGAGTTATGCAGATCTAAAACGCGTGGATTGCAGCAGCAGCAAGCCGAAAAGTGCAGGCATGTAAGGGATCTAGAGGTTGACAACATGTCTTCTTAACGGGAGTCCAGGAGCTCATCTCCACAAATGGACTTTTTAGGATCCTTGGGTGGCTCCGTAGTTTGAAACCAATTCTGGTTATCGCTTCTCGGCCTTTTGGCTAAGATCAAGTGTAGTATCTGTTCTTATCAGTTTAATATCTGATACGTCCCCTATCTGGGGACCATATATTAAATGGATTTTTAGAACAGGGAGATGGAAAAAGAGCTTGCTCTGTCCACTCCACGCATTGACCTGGTATTGCAGTATCTCCAGGACCGGTGCACCCCTTCTTTAATGCAGTTTCTAAAATCAGAAAGAATTGAATTCAATGTTTTTTGTTCATTTTGCTTGTTTGTCGGATTTTGGGATGGACTCTTTGGCTCTGCTTTTCTTCTCCTCATTGGATTTTTCATGTTCAAAGTTGCAGAAGCCAGATTACAAGCTCATTTTGGTTCAACTTCAGCAACTGTGCATTGCATTGCCATGTAATGTGATGCAATGCTATCTTTCTAGCTCTCCCTTTCTACTTCCTTTTGGATAAACAGACATATTAGGCAAGCATTTTGGAGCTTTCACCTAAATAACTACAGGTGGTGAGATAAGCTGCACAATATAATTGACCTTTCAGTATATTGTTGCACACACACCATCTATTTAGCAAATGCCCTTGTTATCAACAGCAGCCTTTTAAACTCACCCGAGCTAACAGGTATGTGCGCTGGTTACACTGCTGCGCTTAAAATTTCTTTTTTGGTTTGCTACAATGCCTTTTCTGAAACGTTGTCTCCTTCTGCTGGAACACTGACTTCTTTCATTTAATGCCTGCAGACTATAAAAGAGAACCCAACCCAAAAAGTTTGGTTGATTAGTCTGTGGCATTCTGTTAAACTGTTGCTTATGGCGGTCTCTGTGAGCTTCTCAGCGACATTCAGCCAGCCAGGTATCCTGCCTGCAGTAGATGGAATGTGGCAATGGAACGCTGGCTGCGCGTGTCATAATAGGCTCTGAGCCTTTATATACCTGTGCACAGCAGCAGCCACCTTCAGTCTGTGCTGGACAGCCAGCAGCAGCAGCAGCAGCAGGAGAGGTATGTAAATCAGGAGCCCTCCTGCTAAGGGTAGACAGCTGCTCGTTCCACCCCACCCCCCGCCTTAATTGGTTTCTCCTCCCTTCCAACGGTGTTGAGGCGGGGTGGGAACAGCAGGGGGTGAAGGTGCTGTGTTTAAAGAGGTGGAGTTATGCAGATCTAAAACGCGTGATTGCAGCAGCAGCAAGCCGAAAAGTGCAGGCATGTAAGGGATCTAGAGGTTGACAACATGTCTTCTTAACGGGAGTCCAGGAGCTCATCTCCACAAATGGACTTTTTAGGATCCTTGGGTGGCTCCGTAGTTTGAACCAATTCTGGTTATCGCTTCTCGGCCTTTTGGCTAAGATCAAGTGTAGTATCTGTTCTTATCAGTTAATATCTGATACGTCCCCTATCTGGGGACCATATATTAAATGGATTTTTAGAACAGGGAGATGGAAAAAGAGCTTGCTCTGTCCACTCCACGCATTGACCTGGTATTGCAGTATCTCCAGGACCGGTGCACCCCTTCTTTAATGCAGTTTCTAAAATCAGAAAGAATTGAATTCAATGTTTTTTGTTCATTTTGCTTGTTTGTCGGATTTTGGGATGGACTCTTTGGCTCTGCTTTTCTTCTCCTCATTGGATTTTTCATGTTCAAAGTTGCAGAAGCCAGATTACAAGCTCATTTTGGTTCAACTTCAGCAACTGTGCATTGCATTGCCATGTAATGTGATGCAATGCTATCTTTCTAGCTCTCCCTTTCTACTTCCTTTTGGATAAACAGACATATTAGGCAAGCATTTTGGAGCTTTCACCTAAATAACTACAGGTGGTGAGATAAGCTGCACAATATAATTGACCTTTCAGTATATTGTTGCACACACACCATCTATTTAGCAAATGCCCTTGTTATCAACAGCAGCCTTTTAAACTCACCCGAGCTAACAGGTATGTGCGCTGGTTACACTGCTGCGCTTAAAATTTCTTTTTTGGTTTGCTACAATGCCTTTTCTGAAACGTTGTCTCCTTTCTGCTGGAACACTGACTTCTTTCATTTAATGCCTGCAGACTATAAAAGAGAACCAACCCAAAAAGTTTGGTTGATTAGTCTGTGGCATTCTGTTAAACTGTTGCTTATGGCGGTCTCTGTGAGCTTCTCAGCGACATTCAGCCAGCCAGGTATCCTGCCTGCAGTAGATGGAATGTGGCAATGGAACGCTGGCTGCGCGTGTCATAATAGGCTCTGAGCCTTTATATACCTGTGCACAGCAGCAGCCACCTTCAGTCTGCTGCTGGACAGCCAGCAGCAGCAGCAGCAGCAGGAGAGGTATGTAATCAGGAGCCCTCCTGCTAAGGGTAGACAGCTGCTCGTTCCACCCCACCCCCCGCCTTAATTGTTCTCCTCCCTTCCAACGGTGTTGAGGCGGGTGGGAACAGCAGGGGGTTGAAGGTGCTGTGTTTAAAGAGGTGGAGTTATGCAGATCTAAAACGCGTGGATTGCAGCAGCAGCAAGCCGAAAAGTGCAGGCATGTAAGGGATCTAGAGGTTGACAACATGTCTTCTTAACGGGAGTCCAGGAGCTCATCTCCACAAATGGACTTTTTTAGGATCCTTGGGTGGCTCCCGTAGTTTGAAACCAATTCTGGTTATCGCTTCTCGGCCTTTTTGCTAAGATCAAGTGTAGTATCTGTTCTTATCAGTTTAATATCTGATACGTCCCCTATCTGGGGACCATATATTAAATGGATTTTTAGAACAGGGAGATGGAAAAAGAGCTTGCTCTGTCCACTCCACGCATTGACCTGGTATTGCAGTATCTCCAGGACCGGTGCACCCCTTCTTTAATGCAGTTTCTAAAATCAGAAAGAATTGAATTCAATGTTTTTTGTTCATTTTGCTTGTTTGTCGGATTTTGGGATGGACTCTTTGGTCTGCTTTTCTTCTCCTCATTGGATTTTTCATGTTCAAAGTTGCAGAAGCCAGATTACAAGCTCATTTTGGTTCAACTTCAGCAACTGTGCATTGCATTGCCATGTAATGTGATGCAATGCTATCTTTCTAGCTCTCCCTTTCTACTTCCTTTTGGATAAACAGACATATTAGGCAAGCATTTTGGAGCTTTCACCTAAATAACTACAGGTGGTGAGATAAGCTGCACAATATAATTGACCTTTCAGTATATTGTTGCACACACACCATCTATTTAGCAAATGCCCTTGTTATCAACAGCAGCCTTTTAAACTCACCCGAGCTAACAGGTATGTGCGCTGGTTACACTGCTGCGCTTAAAATTTCTTTTTTGGTTTGCTACAATGCCTTTTCTGAAACGTTGTCTCCTTCTGCTGGAACACTGACTTCTTTCATTTAATGCCTGCAGACTATAAAAGAGAACCCAACCCAAAAAGTTTGGTTGATTAGTCTGTGGCATTCTGTTAAACTGTTGCTTATGGCGGTCTCTGTGAGCTTCTCAGCGACATTCAGCCAGCCAGGTATCCTGCCTGCAGTAGATGGAATGTGGCAATGGAACGCTGGCTGCGCGTGTCATAATAGGCTCTGAGCCTTTATATACCTGTGCACAGCAGCAGCCACCTTCAGTCTGCTGCTGGACAGCCAGCAGCAGCAGCAGCAGCAGGAGAGGTATGTAATCAGGAGCCCTCCTGCTAAGGGTAGACAGCTGCTCGTTCCACCCCACCCCCCGCCTTAATTGGTTCTCCTCCCTTCCAACGGTGTTGAGGCGGGTGGGAACAGCAGGGGGTGAAGGTGCTGTGTTTAAAGAGGTGGAGTTATGCAGATCTAAAACGCGTGGATTGCAGCAGCAGCAAGCCGAAAAGTGCAGGCATGTAAGGGATCTAGAGGTTGACAACATGTCTTCTTAACGGGAGTCCAGGAGCTCATCTCCACAAATGGACTTTTTAGGATCCTTGGGTGGCTCCGTAGTTTGAAACCAATTCTGGTTATCGCTTCTCGGCCTTTTGGCTAAGATCAAGTGTAGTATCTGTTCTTATCAGTTTAATATCTGATACGTCCCCTATCTGGGGACCATATATTAAATGGATTTTTAGAACAGGGAGATGGAAAAAGAGCTTGCTCTGTCCACTCCACGCATTGACCTGGTATTGCAGTATCTCCAGGACCGGTGCACCCCTTCTTTAATGCAGTTTCTAAAATCAGAAAGAATTGAATTCAATGTTTTTTGTTCATTTTGCTTGTTTGTCGGATTTTGGGATGGACTCTTTGGCTCTGCTTTTCTTCTCCTCATTGGATTTTTCATGTTCAAAGTTGCAGAAGCCAGATTACAAGCTCATTTTGGTTCAACTTCAGCAACTGTGCATTGCATTGCCATGTAATGTGATGCAATGCTATCTTTCTAGCTCTCCCTTTCTACTTCCTTTTGGATAAACAGACATATTAGGCAAGCATTTTGGAGCTTTCACCTAAATAACTACAGGTGGTGAGATAAGCTGCACAATATAATTGACCTTTCAGTATATTGTTGCACACACACCATCTATTTAGCAAATGCCCTTGTTATCAACAGCAGCCTTTTAAACTCACCCGAGCTAACAGGTATGTGCGCTGGTTACACTGCTGCGCTTAAAATTTCTTTTTTGGTTTGCTACAATGCCTTTTCTGAAACGTTGTCTCCTTCTGCTGGAACACTGACTTCTTTCATTTAATGCCTGCAGACTATAAAAGAGAACCCAACCCAAAAAGTTTGGTTGATTAGTCTGTGGCATTCTGTTAAACTGTTGCTTATGGCGGTCTCTGTGAGCTTCTCAGCGACATTCAGCCAGCCAGGTATCCTGCCTGCAGTAGATGGAATGTGGCAATGGAACGCTGGCTGCGCGTGTCATAATAGGCTCTGAGCCTTTATATACCTGTGCACAGCAGCAGCCACCTTCAGTCTGCTGCTGGACAGCCAGCAGCAGCAGCAGCAGCAGGAGAGGTATGTAATCAGGAGCCCTCCTGCTAAGGGTAGACAGCTGCTCGTTCCACCCCACCCCCCGCCTTAATTGGTTCTCCTCCCTTCCAACGGTGTTGAGGCGGGTGGGAACAGCAGGGGGTGAAGGTGCTGTGTTTAAAGAGGTGGAGTTATGCAGATCTAAAACGCGTGGATTGCAGCAGCAGCAAGCCGAAAAGTGCAGGCATGTAAGGGATCTAGAGGTTGACAACATGTCTTCTTAACGGGAGTCCAGGAGCTCATCTCCACAAATGGACTTTTTAGGATCCTTGGGTGGCTCCGTAGTTTGAAACCAATTCTGGTTATCGCTTCTCGGCCTTTTGGCTAAGATCAAGTGTAGTATCTGTTCTTATCAGTTTAATATCTGATACGTCCCCTATCTGGGGACCATATATTAAATGGATTTTTAGAACAGGGAGATGGAAAAAGAGCTTGCTCTGTCCACTCCACGCATTGACCTGGTATTGCAGTATCTCCAGGACCGGTGCACCCCTTCTTTAATGCAGTTTCTAAAATCAGAAAGAATTGAATTCAATGTTTTTTGTTCATTTTGCTTGTTTGTCGGATTTTGGGATGGACTCTTTGGCTCTGCTTTTCTTCTCCTCATTGGATTTTTCATGTTCAAAGTTGCAGAAGCCAGATTACAAGCTCATTTTGGTTCAACTTCAGCAACTGTGCATTGCATTGCCATGTAATGTGATGCAATGCTATCTTTCTAGCTCTCCCTTTCTACTTCCTTTTGGATAAACAGACATATTAGGCAAGCATTTTGGAGCTTTCACCTAAATAACTACAGGTGGTGAGATAAGCTGCACAATATAATTGACCTTTCAGTATATTGTTGCACACACACCATCTATTTAGCAAATGCCCTTGTTATCAACAGCAGCCTTTTAAACTCACCCGAGCTAACAGGTATGTGCGCTGGTTACACTGCTGCGCTTAAAATTTCTTTTTTGGTTTGCTACAATGCCTTTTCTGAAACGTTGTCTCCTTCTGCTGGAACACTGACTTCTTTCATTTAATGCCTGCAGACTATAAAAGAGAACCCAACCCAAAAAGTTTGGTTGATTAGTCTGTGGCATTCTGTTAAACTGTTGCTTATGGCGGTCTCTGTGAGCTTCTCAGCGACATTCAGCCAGCCAGGTATCCTGCCTGCAGTAGATGGAATGTGGCAATGGAACGCTGGCTGCGCGTGTCATAATAGGCTCTGAGCCTTTATATACCTGTGCACAGCAGCAGCCACCTTCAGTCTGCTGCTGGACAGCCAGCAGCAGCAGCAGCAGCAGGAGAGGTATGTAATCAGGAGCCCTCCTGCTAAGGGTAGACAGCTGCTCGTTCCACCCCACCCCCCGCCTTAATTGGTTCTCCTCCCTTCCAACGGTGTTGAGGCGGGTGGGAACAGCAGGGGGTGAAGGTGCTGTGTTTAAAGAGGTGGAGTTATGCAGATCTAAAACGCGTGGATTGCAGCAGCAGCAAGCCGAAAAGTGCAGGCATGTAAGGGATCTAGAGGTTGACAACATGTCTTCTTAACGGGAGTCCAGGAGCTCATCTCCACAAATGGACTTTTTAGGATCCTTGGGTGGCTCCGTAGTTTGAAACCAATTCTGGTTATCGCTTCTCGGCCTTTTGGCTAAGATCAAGTGTAGTATCTGTTCTTATCAGTTTAATATCTGATACGTCCCCTATCTGGGGACCATATATTAAATGGATTTTTAGAACAGGGAGATGGAAAAAGAGCTTGCTCTGTCCACTCCACGCATTGACCTGGTATTGCAGTATCTCCAGGACCGGTGCACCCCTTCTTTAATGCAGTTTCTAAAATCAGAAAGAATTGAATTCAATGTTTTTTGTTCATTTTGCTTGTTTGTCGGATTTTGGGATGGACTCTTTGGCTCTGCTTTTCTTCTCCTCATTGGATTTTTCATGTTCAAAGTTGCAGAAGCCAGATTACAAGCTCATTTTGGTTCAACTTCAGCAACTGTGCATTGCATTGCCATGTAATGTGATGCAATGCTATCTTTCTAGCTCTCCCTTTCTACTTCCTTTTGGATAAACAGACATATTAGGCAAGCATTTTGGAGCTTTCACCTAAATAACTACAGGTGGTGAGATAAGCTGCACAATATAATTGACCTTTCAGTATATTGTTGCACACACACCATCTATTTAGCAAATGCCCTTGTTATCAACAGCAGCCTTTTAAACTCACCCGAGCTAACAGGTATGTGCGCTGGTTACACTGCTGCGCTTAAAATTTCTTTTTTGGTTTGCTACAATGCCTTTTCTGAAACGTTGTCTCCTTCTGCTGGAACACTGACTTCTTTCATTTAATGCCTGCAGACTATAAAAGAGAACCCAACCCAAAAAGTTTGGTTGATTAGTCTGTGGCATTCTGTTAAACTGTTGCTTATGGCGGTCTCTGTGAGCTTCTCAGCGACATTCAGCCAGCCAGGTATCCTGCCTGCAGTAGATGGAATGTGGCAATGGAACGCTGGCTGCGCGTGTCATAATAGGCTCTGAGCCTTTATATACCTGTGCACAGCAGCAGCCACCTTCAGTCTGCTGCTGGACAGCCAGCAGCAGCAGCAGCAGCAGGAGAGGTATGTAATCAGGAGCCCTCCTGCTAAGGGTAGACAGCTGCTCGTTCCACCCCACCCCCCGCCTTAATTGGTTCTCCTCCCTTCCAACGGTGTTGAGGCGGGTGGGAACAGCAGGGGGTGAAGGTGCTGTGTTTAAAGAGGTGGAGTTATGCAGATCTAAAACGCGTGGATTGCAGCAGCAGCAAGCCGAAAAGTGCAGGCATGTAAGGGATCTAGAGGTTGACAACATGTCTTCTTAACGGGAGTCCAGGAGCTCATCTCCACAAATGGACTTTTTAGGATCCTTGGGTGGCTCCGTAGTTTGAAACCAATTCTGGTTATCGCTTCTCGGCCTTTTGGCTAAGATCAAGTGTAGTATCTGTTCTTATCAGTTTAATATCTGATACGTCCCCTATCTGGGGACCATATATTAAATGGATTTTTAGAACAGGGAGATGGAAAAAGAGCTTGCTCTGTCCACTCCACGCATTGACCTGGTATTGCAGTATCTCCAGGACCGGTGCACCCCTTCTTTAATGCAGTTTCTAAAATCAGAAAGAATTGAATTCAATGTTTTTTGTTCATTTTGCTTGTTTGTCGGATTTTGGGATGGACTCTTTGGCTCTGCTTTTCTTCTCCTCATTGGATTTTTCATGTTCAAAGTTGCAGAAGCCAGATTACAAGCTCATTTTGGTTCAACTTCAGCAACTGTGCATTGCATTGCCATGTAATGTGATGCAATGCTATCTTTCTAGCTCTCCCTTTCTACTTCCTTTTGGATAAACAGACATATTAGGCAAGCATTTTGGAGCTTTCACCTAAATAACTACAGGTGGTGAGATAAGCTGCACAATATAATTGACCTTTCAGTATATTGTTGCACACACACCATCTATTTAGCAAATGCCCTTGTTATCAACAGCAGCCTTTTAAACTCACCCGAGCTAACAGGTATGTGCGCTGGTTACACTGCTGCGCTTAAAATTTCTTTTTTGGTTTGCTACAATGCCTTTTCTGAAACGTTGTCTCCTTCTGCTGGAACACTGACTTCTTTCATTTAATGCCTGCAGACTATAAAAGAGAACCCAACCCAAAAAGTTTGGTTGATTAGTCTGTGGCATTCTGTTAAACTGTTGCTTATGGCGGTCTCTGTGAGCTTCTCAGCGACATTCAGCCAGCCAGGTATCCTGCCTGCAGTAGATGGAATGTGGCAATGGAACGCTGGCTGCGCGTGTCATAATAGGCTCTGAGCCTTTATATACCTGTGCACAGCAGCAGCCACCTTCAGTCTGCTGCTGGACAGCCAGCAGCAGCAGCAGCAGCAGGAGAGGTATGTAATCAGGAGCCCTCCTGCTAAGGGTAGACAGCTGCTCGTTCCACCCCACCCCCCGCCTTAATTGGTTCTCCTCCCTTCCAACGGTGTTGAGGCGGGTGGGAACAGCAGGGGGTGAAGGTGCTGTGTTTAAAGAGGTGGAGTTATGCAGATCTAAAACGCGTGGATTGCAGCAGCAGCAAGCCGAAAAGTGCAGGCATGTAAGGGATCTAGAGGTTGACAACATGTCTTCTTAACGGGAGTCCAGGAGCTCATCTCCACAAATGGACTTTTTAGGATCCTTGGGTGGCTCCGTAGTTTGAAACCAATTCTGGTTATCGCTTCTCGGCCTTTTGGCTAAGATCAAGTGTAGTATCTGTTCTTATCAGTTTAATATCTGATACGTCCCCTATCTGGGGACCATATATTAAATGGATTTTTAGAACAGGGAGATGGAAAAAGAGCTTGCTCTGTCCACTCCACGCATTGACCTGGTATTGCAGTATCTCCAGGACCGGTGCACCCCTTCTTTAATGCAGTTTCTAAAATCAGAAAGAATTGAATTCAATGTTTTTTGTTCATTTTGCTTGTTTGTCGGATTTTGGGATGGACTCTTTGGCTCTGCTTTTCTTCTCCTCATTGGATTTTTCATGTTCAAAGTTGCAGAAGCCAGATTACAAGCTCATTTTGGTTCAACTTCAGCAACTGTGCATTGCATTGCCATGTAATGTGATGCAATGCTATCTTTCTAGCTCTCCCTTTCTACTTCCTTTTGGATAAACAGACATATTAGGCAAGCATTTTGGAGCTTTCACCTAAATAACTACAGGTGGTGAGATAAGCTGCACAATATAATTGACCTTTCAGTATATTGTTGCACACACACCATCTATTTAGCAAATGCCCTTGTTATCAACAGCAGCCTTTTAAACTCACCCGAGCTAACAGGTATGTGCGCTGGTTACACTGCTGCGCTTAAAATTTCTTTTTTGGTTTGCTACAATGCCTTTTCTGAAACGTTGTCTCCTTCTGCTGGAACACTGACTTCTTTCATTTAATGCCTGCAGACTATAAAAGAGAACCCAACCCAAAAAGTTTGGTTGATTAGTCTGTGGCATTCTGTTAAACTGTTGCTTATGGCGGTCTCTGTGAGCTTCTCAGCGACATTCAGCCAGCCAGGTATCCTGCCTGCAGTAGATGGAATGTGGCAATGGAACGCTGGCTGCGCGTGTCATAATAGGCTCTGAGCCTTTATATACCTGTGCACAGCAGCAGCCACCTTCAGTCTGCTGCTGGACAGCCAGCAGCAGCAGCAGCAGCAGGAGAGGTATGTAATCAGGAGCCCTCCTGCTAAGGGTAGACAGCTGCTCGTTCCACCCCACCCCCCGCCTTAATTGGTTCTCCTCCCTTCCAACGGTGTTGAGGCGGGTGGGAACAGCAGGGGGTGAAGGTGCTGTGTTTAAAGAGGTGGAGTTATGCAGATCTAAAACGCGTGGATTGCAGCAGCAGCAAGCCGAAAAGTGCAGGCATGTAAGGGATCTAGAGGTTGACAACATGTCTTCTTAACGGGAGTCCAGGAGCTCATCTCCACAAATGGACTTTTTAGGATCCTTGGGTGGCTCCGTAGTTTGAAACCAATTCTGGTTATCGCTTCTCGGCCTTTTGGCTAAGATCAAGTGTAGTATCTGTTCTTATCAGTTTAATATCTGATACGTCCCCTATCTGGGGACCATATATTAAATGGATTTTTAGAACAGGGAGATGGAAAAAGAGCTTGCTCTGTCCACTCCACGCATTGACCTGGTATTGCAGTATCTCCAGGACCGGTGCACCCCTTCTTTAATGCAGTTTCTAAAATCAGAAAGAATTGAATTCAATGTTTTTTGTTCATTTTGCTTGTTTGTCGGATTTTGGGATGGACTCTTTGGCTCTGCTTTTCTTCTCCTCATTGGATTTTTCATGTTCAAAGTTGCAGAAGCCAGATTACAAGCTCATTTTGGTTCAACTTCAGCAACTGTGCATTGCATTGCCATGTAATGTGATGCAATGCTATCTTTCTAGCTCTCCCTTTCTACTTCCTTTTGGATAAACAGACATATTAGGCAAGCATTTTGGAGCTTTCACCTAAATAACTACAGGTGGTGAGATAAGCTGCACAATATAATTGACCTTTCAGTATATTGTTGCACACACACCATCTATTTAGCAAATGCCCTTGTTATCAACAGCAGCCTTTTAAACTCACCCGAGCTAACAGGTATGTGCGCTGGTTACACTGCTGCGCTTAAAATTTCTTTTTTGGTTTGCTACAATGCCTTTTCTGAAACGTTGTCTCCTTCTGCTGGAACACTGACTTCTTTCATTTAATGCCTGCAGACTATAAAAGAGAACCCAACCCAAAAAGTTTGGTTGATTAGTCTGTGGCATTCTGTTAAACTGTTGCTTATGGCGGTCTCTGTGAGCTTCTCAGCGACATTCAGCCAGCCAGGTATCCTGCCTGCAGTAGATGGAATGTGGCAATGGAACGCTGGCTGCGCGTGTCATAATAGGCTCTGAGCCTTTATATACCTGTGCACAGCAGCAGCCACCTTCAGTCTGCTGCTGGACAGCCAGCAGCAGCAGCAGCAGCAGGAGAGGTATGTAATCAGGAGCCCTCCTGCTAAGGGTAGACAGCTGCTCGTTCCACCCCACCCCCCGCCTTAATTGGTTCTCCTCCCTTCCAACGGTGTTGAGGCGGGTGGGAACAGCAGGGGGTGAAGGTGCTGTGTTTAAAGAGGTGGAGTTATGCAGATCTAAAACGCGTGGATTGCAGCAGCAGCAAGCCGAAAAGTGCAGGCATGTAAGGGATCTAGAGGTTGACAACATGTCTTCTTAACGGGAGTCCAGGAGCTCATCTCCACAAATGGACTTTTTAGGATCCTTGGGTGGCTCCGTAGTTTGAAACCAATTCTGGTTATCGCTTCTCGGCCTTTTGGCTAAGATCAAGTGTAGTATCTGTTCTTATCAGTTTAATATCTGATACGTCCCCTATCTGGGGACCATATATTAAATGGATTTTTAGAACAGGGAGATGGAAAAAGAGCTTGCTCTGTCCACTCCACGCATTGACCTGGTATTGCAGTATCTCCAGGACCGGTGCACCCCTTCTTTAATGCAGTTTCTAAAATCAGAAAGAATTGAATTCAATGTTTTTTGTTCATTTTGCTTGTTTGTCGGATTTTGGGATGGACTCTTTGGCTCTGCTTTTCTTCTCCTCATTGGATTTTTCATGTTCAAAGTTGCAGAAGCCAGATTACAAGCTCATTTTGGTTCAACTTCAGCAACTGTGCATTGCATTGCCATGTAATGTGATGCAATGCTATCTTTCTAGCTCTCCCTTTCTACTTCCTTTTGGATAAACAGACATATTAGGCAAGCATTTTGGAGCTTTCACCTAAATAACTACAGGTGGTGAGATAAGCTGCACAATATAATTGACCTTTCAGTATATTGTTGCACACACACCATCTATTTAGCAAATGCCCTTGTTATCAACAGCAGCCTTTTAAACTCACCCGAGCTAACAGGTATGTGCGCTGGTTACACTGCTGCGCTTAAAATTTCTTTTTTGGTTTGCTACAATGCCTTTTCTGAAACGTTGTCTCCTTCTGCTGGAACACTGACTTCTTTCATTTAATGCCTGCAGACTATAAAAGAGAACCCAACCCAAAAAGTTTGGTTGATTAGTCTGTGGCATTCTGTTAAACTGTTGCTTATGGCGGTCTCTGTGAGCTTCTCAGCGACATTCAGCCAGCCAGGTATCCTGCCTGCAGTAGATGGAATGTGGCAATGGAACGCTGGCTGCGCGTGTCATAATAGGCTCTGAGCCTTTATATACCTGTGCACAGCAGCAGCCACCTTCAGTCTGCTGCTGGACAGCCAGCAGCAGCAGCAGCAGCAGCAGGAGAGGTATGTAATCAGGAGCCCTCCTGCTAAGGGTAGACAGCTGCTCGTTCCACCCCACCCCCCGCCTTAATTGGTTCTCCTCCCTTCCAACGGTGTTGAGGCGGGTGGGAACAGCAGGGGGTGAAGGTGCTGTGTTTAAAGAGGTGGAGTTATGCAGATCTAAAACGCGTGGATTGCAGCAGCAGCAAGCCGAAAAGTGCAGGCATGTAAGGGATCTAGAGGTTGACAACATGTCTTCTTAACGGGAGTCCAGGAGCTCATCTCCACAAATGGACTTTTTAGGATCCTTGGGTGGCTCCGTAGTTTGAAACCAATTCTGGTTATCGCTTCTCGGCCTTTTGGCTAAGATCAAGTGTAGTATCTGTTCTTATCAGTTTAATATCTGATACGTCCCCTATCTGGGGACCATATATTAAATGGATTTTTAGAACAGGGAGATGGAAAAAGAGCTTGCTCTGTCCACTCCACGCATTGACCTGGTATTGCAGTATCTCCAGGACCGGTGCACCCCTTCTTTAATGCAGTTTCTAAAATCAGAAAGAATTGAATTCAATGTTTTTTGTTCATTTTGCTTGTTTGTCGGATTTTGGGATGGACTCTTTGGCTCTGCTTTTCTTCTCCTCATTGGATTTTTCATGTTCAAAGTTGCAGAAGCCAGATTACAAGCTCATTTTGGTTCAACTTCAGCAACTGTGCATTGCATTGCCATGTAATGTGATGCAATGCTATCTTTCTAGCTCTCCCTTTCTACTTCCTTTTGGATAAACAGACATATTAGGCAAGCATTTTGGAGCTTTCACCTAAATAACTACAGGTGGTGAGATAAGCTGCACAATATAATTGACCTTTCAGTATATTGTTGCACACACACCATCTATTTAGCAAATGCCCTTGTTATCAACAGCAGCCTTTTAAACTCACCCGAGCTAACAGGTATGTGCGCTGGTTACACTGCTGCGCTTAAAATTTCTTTTTTGGTTTGCTACAATGCCTTTTCTGAAACGTTGTCTCCTTCTGCTGGAACACTGACTTCTTTCATTTAATGCCTGCAGACTATAAAAGAGAACCCAACCCAAAAAGTTTGGTTGATTAGTCTGTGGCATTCTGTTAAACTGTTGCTTATGGCGGTCTCTGTGAGCTTCTCAGCGACATTCAGCCAGCCAGGTATCCTGCCTGCAGTAGATGGAATGTGGCAATGGAACGCTGGCTGCGCGTGTCATAATAGGCTCTGAGCCTTTATATACCTGTGCACAGCAGCAGCCACCTTCAGTCTGCTGCTGGACAGCCAGCAGCAGCAGCAGCAGCAGCAGGAGAGGTATGTAATCAGGAGCCCTCCTGCTAAGGGTAGACAGCTGCTCGTTCCACCCCACCCCCCGCCTTAATTGGTTCTCCTCCCTTCCAACGGTGTTGAGGCGGGTGGGAACAGCAGGGGGTGAAGGTGCTGTGTTTAAAGAGGTGGAGTTATGCAGATCTAAAACGCGTGGATTGCAGCAGCAGCAAGCCGAAAAGTGCAGGCATGTAAGGGATCTAGAGGTTGACAACATGTCTTCTTAACGGGAGTCCAGGAGCTCATCTCCACAAATGGACTTTTTAGGATCCTTGGGTGGCTCCGTAGTTTGAAACCAATTCTGGTTATCGCTTCTCGGCCTTTTGGCTAAGATCAAGTGTAGTATCTGTTCTTATCAGTTTAATATCTGATACGTCCCCTATCTGGGGACCATATATTAAATGGATTTTTAGAACAGGGAGATGGAAAAAGAGCTTGCTCTGTCCACTCCACGCATTGACCTGGTATTGCAGTATCTCCAGGACCGGTGCACCCCTTCTTTAATGCAGTTTCTAAAATCAGAAAGAATTGAATTCAATGTTTTTTGTTCATTTTGCTTGTTTGTCGGATTTTGGGATGGACTCTTTGGCTCTGCTTTTCTTCTCCTCATTGGATTTTTCATGTTCAAAGTTGCAGAAGCCAGATTACAAGCTCATTTTGGTTCAACTTCAGCAACTGTGCATTGCATTGCCATGTAATGTGATGCAATGCTATCTTTCTAGCTCTCCCTTTCTACTTCCTTTTGGATAAACAGACATATTAGGCAAGCATTTTGGAGCTTTCACCTAAATAACTACAGGTGGTGAGATAAGCTGCACAATATAATTGACCTTTCAGTATATTGTTGCACACACACCATCTATTTAGCAAATGCCCTTGTTATCAACAGCAGCCTTTTAAACTCACCCGAGCTAACAGGTATGTGCGCTGGTTACACTGCTGCGCTTAAAATTTCTTTTTTGGTTTGCTACAATGCCTTTTCTGAAACGTTGTCTCCTTCTGCTGGAACACTGACTTCTTTCATTTAATGCCTGCAGACTATAAAAGAGAACCCAACCCAAAAAGTTTGGTTGATTAGTCTGTGGCATTCTGTTAAACTGTTGCTTATGGCGGTCTCTGTGAGCTTCTCAGCGACATTCAGCCAGCCAGGTATCCTGCCTGCAGTAGATGGAATGTGGCAATGGAACGCTGGCTGCGCGTGTCATAATAGGCTCTGAGCCTTTATATACCTGTGCACAGCAGCAGCCACCTTCAGTCTGCTGCTGGACAGCCAGCAGCAGCAGCAGCAGCAGCAGGAGAGGTATGTAATCAGGAGCCCTCCTGCTAAGGGTAGACAGCTGCTCGTTCCACCCCACCCCCCGCCTTAATTGGTTCTCCTCCCTTCCAACGGTGTTGAGGCGGGTGGGAACAGCAGGGGGTGAAGGTGCTGTGTTTAAAGAGGTGGAGTTATGCAGATCTAAAACGCGTGGATTGCAGCAGCAGCAAGCCGAAAAGTGCAGGCATGTAAGGGATCTAGAGGTTGACAACATGTCTTCTTAACGGGAGTCCAGGAGCTCATCTCCACAAATGGACTTTTTAGGATCCTTGGGTGGCTCCGTAGTTTGAAACCAATTCTGGTTATCGCTTCTCGGCCTTTTGGCTAAGATCAAGTGTAGTATCTGTTCTTATCAGTTTAATATCTGATACGTCCCCTATCTGGGGACCATATATTAAATGGATTTTTAGAACAGGGAGATGGAAAAAGAGCTTGCTCTGTCCACTCCACGCATTGACCTGGTATTGCAGTATCTCCAGGACCGGTGCACCCCTTCTTTAATGCAGTTTCTAAAATCAGAAAGAATTGAATTCAATGTTTTTTGTTCATTTTGCTTGTTTGTCGGATTTTGGGATGGACTCTTTGGCTCTGCTTTTCTTCTCCTCATTGGATTTTTCATGTTCAAAGTTGCAGAAGCCAGATTACAAGCTCATTTTGGTTCAACTTCAGCAACTGTGCATTGCATTGCCATGTAATGTGATGCAATGCTATCTTTCTAGCTCTCCCTTTCTACTTCCTTTTGGATAAACAGACATATTAGGCAAGCATTTTGGAGCTTTCACCTAAATAACTACAGGTGGTGAGATAAGCTGCACAATATAATTGACCTTTCAGTATATTGTTGCACACACACCATCTATTTAGCAAATGCCCTTGTTATCAACAGCAGCCTTTTAAACTCACCCGAGCTAACAGGTATGTGCGCTGGTTACACTGCTGCGCTTAAAATTTCTTTTTTGGTTTGCTACAATGCCTTTTCTGAAACGTTGTCTCCTTCTGCTGGAACACTGACTTCTTTCATTTAATGCCTGCAGACTATAAAAGAGAACCCAACCCAAAAAGTTTGGTTGATTAGTCTGTGGCATTCTGTTAAACTGTTGCTTATGGCGGTCTCTGTGAGCTTCTCAGCGACATTCAGCCAGCCAGGTATCCTGCCTGCAGTAGATGGAATGTGGCAATGGAACGCTGGCTGCGCGTGTCATAATAGGCTCTGAGCCTTTATATACCTGTGCACAGCAGCAGCCACCTTCAGTCTGCTGCTGGACAGCCAGCAGCAGCAGCAGCAGCAGGAGAGGTATGTAATCAGGAGCCCTCCTGCTAAGGGTAGACAGCTGCTCGTTCCACCCCACCCCCCGCCTTAATTGGTTCTCCTCCCTTCCAACGGTGTTGAGGCGGGTGGGAACAGCAGGGGGTGAAGGTGCTGTGTTTAAAGAGGTGGAGTTATGCAGATCTAAAACGCGTGGATTGCAGCAGCAGCAAGCCGAAAAGTGCAGGCATGTAAGGGATCTAGAGGTTGACAACATGTCTTCTTAACGGGAGTCCAGGAGCTCATCTCCACAAATGGACTTTTTAGGATCCTTGGGTGGCTCCGTAGTTTGAAACCAATTCTGGTTATCGCTTCTCGGCCTTTTGGCTAAGATCAAGTGTAGTATCTGTTCTTATCAGTTTAATATCTGATACGTCCCCTATCTGGGGACCATATATTAAATGGATTTTTAGAACAGGGAGATGGAAAAAGAGCTTGCTCTGTCCACTCCACGCATTGACCTGGTATTGCAGTATCTCCAGGACCGGTGCACCCCTTCTTTAATGCAGTTTCTAAAATCAGAAAGAATTGAATTCAATGTTTTTTGTTCATTTTGCTTGTTTGTCGGATTTTGGGATGGACTCTTTGGCTCTGCTTTTCTTCTCCTCATTGGATTTTTCATGTTCAAAGTTGCAGAAGCCAGATTACAAGCTCATTTTGGTTCAACTTCAGCAACTGTGCATTGCATTGCCATGTAATGTGATGCAATGCTATCTTTCTAGCTCTCCCTTTCTACTTCCTTTTGGATAAACAGACATATTAGGCAAGCATTTTGGAGCTTTCACCTAAATAACTACAGGTGGTGAGATAAGCTGCACAATATAATTGACCTTTCAGTATATTGTTGCACACACACCATCTATTTAGCAAATGCCCTTGTTATCAACAGCAGCCTTTTAAACTCACCCGAGCTAACAGGTATGTGCGCTGGTTACACTGCTGCGCTTAAAATTTCTTTTTTGGTTTGCTACAATGCCTTTTCTGAAACGTTGTCTCCTTCTGCTGGAACACTGACTTCTTTCATTTAATGCCTGCAGACTATAAAAGAGAACCCAACCCAAAAAGTTTGGTTGATTAGTCTGTGGCATTCTGTTAAACTGTTGCTTATGGCGGTCTCTGTGAGCTTCTCAGCGACATTCAGCCAGCCAGGTATCCTGCCTGCAGTAGATGGAATGTGGCAATGGAACGCTGGCTGCGCGTGTCATAATAGGCTCTGAGCCTTTATATACCTGTGCACAGCAGCAGCCACCTTCAGTCTGCTGCTGGACAGCCAGCAGCAGCAGCAGCAGCAGGAGAGGTATGTAATCAGGAGCCCTCCTGCTAAGGGTAGACAGCTGCTCGTTCCACCCCACCCCCCGCCTTAATTGGTTCTCCTCCCTTCCAACGGTGTTGAGGCGGGTGGGAACAGCAGGGGGTGAAGGTGCTGTGTTTAAAGAGGTGGAGTTATGCAGATCTAAAACGCGTGGATTGCAGCAGCAGCAAGCCGAAAAGTGCAGGCATGTAAGGGATCTAGAGGTTGACAACATGTCTTCTTAACGGGAGTCCAGGAGCTCATCTCCACAAATGGACTTTTTAGGATCCTTGGGTGGCTCCGTAGTTTGAAACCAATTCTGGTTATCGCTTCTCGGCCTTTTGGCTAAGATCAAGTGTAGTATCTGTTCTTATCAGTTTAATATCTGATACGTCCCCTATCTGGGGACCATATATTAAATGGATTTTTAGAACAGGGAGATGGAAAAAGAGCTTGCTCTGTCCACTCCACGCATTGACCTGGTATTGCAGTATCTCCAGGACCGGTGCACCCCTTCTTTAATGCAGTTTCTAAAATCAGAAAGAATTGAATTCAATGTTTTTTGTTCATTTTGCTTGTTTGTCGGATTTTGGGATGGACTCTTTGGCTCTGCTTTTCTTCTCCTCATTGGATTTTTCATGTTCAAAGTTGCAGAAGCCAGATTACAAGCTCATTTTGGTTCAACTTCAGCAACTGTGCATTGCATTGCCATGTAATGTGATGCAATGCTATCTTTCTAGCTCTCCCTTTCTACTTCCTTTTGGATAAACAGACATATTAGGCAAGCATTTTGGAGCTTTCACCTAAATAACTACAGGTGGTGAGATAAGCTGCACAATATAATTGACCTTTCAGTATATTGTTGCACACACACCATCTATTTAGCAAATGCCCTTGTTATCAACAGCAGCCTTTTAAACTCACCCGAGCTAACAGGTATGTGCGCTGGTTACACTGCTGCGCTTAAAATTTCTTTTTTGGTTTGCTACAATGCCTTTTCTGAAACGTTGTCTCCTTCTGCTGGAACACTGACTTCTTTCATTTAATGCCTGCAGACTATAAAAGAGAACCCAACCCAAAAAGTTTGGTTGATTAGTCTGTGGCATTCTGTTAAACTGTTGCTTATGGCGGTCTCTGTGAGCTTCTCAGCGACATTCAGCCAGCCAGGTATCCTGCCTGCAGTAGATGGAATGTGGCAATGGAACGCTGGCTGCGCGTGTCATAATAGGCTCTGAGCCTTTATATACCTGTGCACAGCAGCAGCCACCTTCAGTCTGCTGCTGGACAGCCAGCAGCAGCAGCAGCAGCAGGAGAGGTATGTAATCAGGAGCCCTCCTGCTAAGGGTAGACAGCTGCTCGTTCCACCCCACCCCCCGCCTTAATTGGTTCTCCTCCCTTCCAACGGTGTTGAGGCGGGTGGGAACAGCAGGGGGTGAAGGTGCTGTGTTTAAAGAGGTGGAGTTATGCAGATCTAAAACGCGTGGATTGCAGCAGCAGCAAGCCGAAAAGTGCAGGCATGTAAGGGATCTAGAGGTTGACAACATGTCTTCTTAACGGGAGTCCAGGAGCTCATCTCCACAAATGGACTTTTTAGGATCCTTGGGTGGCTCCGTAGTTTGAAACCAATTCTGGTTATCGCTTCTCGGCCTTTTGGCTAAGATCAAGTGTAGTATCTGTTCTTATCAGTTTAATATCTGATACGTCCCCTATCTGGGGACCATATATTAAATGGATTTTTAGAACAGGGAGATGGAAAAAGAGCTTGCTCTGTCCACTCCACGCATTGACCTGGTATTGCAGTATCTCCAGGACCGGTGCACCCCTTCTTTAATGCAGTTTCTAAAATCAGAAAGAATTGAATTCAATGTTTTTTGTTCATTTTGCTTGTTTGTCGGATTTTGGGATGGACTCTTTGGCTCTGCTTTTCTTCTCCTCATTGGATTTTTCATGTTCAAAGTTGCAGAAGCCAGATTACAAGCTCATTTTGGTTCAACTTCAGCAACTGTGCATTGCATTGCCATGTAATGTGATGCAATGCTATCTTTCTAGCTCTCCCTTTCTACTTCCTTTTGGATAAACAGACATATTAGGCAAGCATTTTGGAGCTTTCACCTAAATAACTACAGGTGGTGAGATAAGCTGCACAATATAATTGACCTTTCAGTATATTGTTGCACACACACCATCTATTTAGCAAATGCCCTTGTTATCAACAGCAGCCTTTTAAACTCACCCGAGCTAACAGGTATGTGCGCTGGTTACACTGCTGCGCTTAAAATTTCTTTTTTGGTTTGCTACAATGCCTTTTCTGAAACGTTGTCTCCTTCTGCTGGAACACTGACTTCTTTCATTTAATGCCTGCAGACTATAAAAGAGAACCCAACCCAAAAAGTTTGGTTGATTAGTCTGTGGCATTCTGTTAAACTGTTGCTTATGGCGGTCTCTGTGAGCTTCTCAGCGACATTCAGCCAGCCAGGTATCCTGCCTGCAGTAGATGGAATGTGGCAATGGAACGCTGGCTGCGCGTGTCATAATAGGCTCTGAGCCTTTATATACCTGTGCACAGCAGCAGCCACCTTCAGTCTGCTGTTGGACAGCCAGCAGCAGCAGCAGCAGCAGGAGAGGTATGTAATCAGGAGCCCTCCTGCTAAGGGTAGACAGCTGCTCGTTCCACCCCACCCCCCG
This sequence comes from Phyllobates terribilis, assembly GCF_046119375.1. Taxonomy (NCBI): domain Eukaryota; kingdom Metazoa; phylum Chordata; class Amphibia; order Anura; family Dendrobatidae; genus Phyllobates; species Phyllobates terribilis. The sequence goes on from NW_027370096.1 coordinate 21,215, forward strand.
CCTTAATTGGTTCTCCTCCCTTCCAACGGTGTTGAGGCGGGTGGGAACAGCAGGGGGTGAAGGTGCTGTGTTTAAAGAGGTGGAGTTATGCAGATCTAAAACGCGTGGATTGCAGCAGCAGCAAGCCGAAAAGTGCAGGCATGTAAGGGATCTAGAGGTTGACAACATGTCTTCTTAACGGGAGTCCAGGAGCTCATCTCCACAAATGGACTTTTTAGGATCCTTGGGTGGCTCCGTAGTTTGAAACCAATTCTGGTTATCGCTTCTCGGCCTTTTGGCTAAGATCAAGTGTAGTATCTGTTCTTATCAGTTTAATATCTGATACGTCCCCTATCTGGGGACCATATATTAAATGGATTTTTAGAACAGGGAGATGGAAAAAGAGCTTGCTCTGTCCACTCCACGCATTGACCTGGTATTGCAGTATCTCCAGGACCGGTGCACCCCTTCTTTAATGCAGTTTCTAAAATCAGAAAGAATTGAATTCAATGTTTTTTGTTCATTTTGCTTGTTTGTCGGATTTTGGGATGGACTCTTTGGCTCTGCTTTTCTTCTCCTCATTGGATTTTTCATGTTCAAAGTTGCAGAAGCCAGATTACAAGCTCATTTTGGTTCAACTTCAGCAACTGTGCATTGCATTGCCATGTAATGTGATGCAATGCTATCTTTCTAGCTCTCCCTTTCTACTTCCTTTTGGATAAACAGACATATTAGGCAAGCATTTTGGAGCTTTCACCTAAATAACTACAGGTGGTGAGATAAGCTGCACAATATAATTGACCTTTCAGTATATTGTTGCACACACACCATCTATTTAGCAAATGCCCTTGTTATCAACAGCAGCCTTTTAAACTCACCCGAGCTAACAGGTATGTGCGCTGGTTACACTGCTGCGCTTAAAATTTCTTTTTTGGTTTGCTACAATGCCTTTTCTGAAACGTTGTCTCCTTCTGCTGGAACACTGACTTCTTTCATTTAATGCCTGCAGACTATAAAAGAGAACCCAACCCAAAAAGTTTGGTTGATTAGTCTGTGGCATTCTGTTAAACTGTTGCTTATGGCGGTCTCTGTGAGCTTCTCAGCGACATTCAGCCAGCCAGGTATCCTGCCTGCAGTAGATGGAATGTGGCAATGGAACGCTGGCTGCGCGTGTCATAATAGGCTCTGAGCCTTTATATACCTGTGCACAGCAGCAGCCACCTTCAGTCTGCTGCTGGACAGCCAGCAGCAGCAGCAGCAGCAGGAGAGGTATGTAATCAGGAGCCCTCCTGCTAAGGGTAGACAGCTGCTCGTTCCACCCCACCCCCCGCCTTAATTGGTTCTCCTCCCTTCCAACGGTGTTGAGGCGGGTGGGAACAGCAGGGGGTGAAGGTGCTGTGTTTAAAGAGGTGGAGTTATGCAGATCTAAAACGCGTGGATTGCAGCAGCAGCAAGCCGAAAAGTGCAGGCATGTAAGGGATCTAGAGGTTGACAACATGTCTTCTTAACGGGAGTCCAGGAGCTCATCTCCACAAATGGACTTTTTAGGATCCTTGGGTGGCTCCGTAGTTTGAAACCAATTCTGGTTATCGCTTCTCGGCCTTTTGGCTAAGATCAAGTGTAGTATCTGTTCTTATCAGTTTAATATCTGATACGTCCCCTATCTGGGGACCATATATTAAATGGATTTTTAGAACAGGGAGATGGAAAAAGAGCTTGCTCTGTCCACTCCACGCATTGACCTGGTATTGCAGTATCTCCAGGACCGGTGCACCCCTTCTTTAATGCAGTTTCTAAAATCAGAAAGAATTGAATTCAATGTTTTTTGTTCATTTTGCTTGTTTGTCGGATTTTGGGATGGACTCTTTGGCTCTGCTTTTCTTCTCCTCATTGGATTTTTCATGTTCAAAGTTGCAGAAGCCAGATTACAAGCTCATTTTGGTTCAACTTCAGCAACTGTGCATTGCATTGCCATGTAATGTGATGCAATGCTATCTTTCTAGCTCTCCCTTTCTACTTCCTTTTGGATAAACAGACATATTAGGCAAGCATTTTGGAGCTTTCACCTAAATAACTACAGGTGGTGAGATAAGCTGCACAATATAATTGACCTTTCAGTATATTGTTGCACACACACCATCTATTTAGCAAATGCCCTTGTTATCAACAGCAGCCTTTTAAACTCACCCGAGCTAACAGGTATGTGCGCTGGTTACACTGCTGCGCTTAAAATTTCTTTTTTGGTTTGCTACAATGCCTTTTCTGAAACGTTGTCTCCTTCTGCTGGAACACTGACTTCTTTCATTTAATGCCTGCAGACTATAAAAGAGAACCCAACCCAAAAAGTTTGGTTGATTAGTCTGTGGCATTCTGTTAAACTGTTGCTTATGGCGGTCTCTGTGAGCTTCTCAGCGACATTCAGCCAGCCAGGTATCCTGCCTGCAGTAGATGGAATGTGGCAATGGAACGCTGGCTGCGCGTGTCATAATAGGCTCTGAGCCTTTATATACCTGTGCACAGCAGCAGCCACCTTCAGTCTGCTGCTGGACAGCCAGCAGCAGCAGCAGCAGCAGGAGAGGTATGTAATCAGGAGCCCTCCTGCTAAGGGTAGACAGCTGCTCGTTCCACCCCACCCCCCGCCTTAATTGGTTCTCCTCCCTTCCAACGGTGTTGAGGCGGGTGGGAACAGCAGGGGGTGAAGGTGCTGTGTTTAAAGAGGTGGAGTTATGCAGATCTAAAACGCGTGGATTGCAGCAGCAGCAAGCCGAAAAGTGCAGGCATGTAAGGGATCTAGAGGTTGACAACATGTCTTCTTAACGGGAGTCCAGGAGCTCATCTCCACAAATGGACTTTTTAGGATCCTTGGGTGGCTCCGTAGTTTGAAACCAATTCTGGTTATCGCTTCTCGGCCTTTTGGCTAAGATCAAGTGTAGTATCTGTTCTTATCAGTTTAATATCTGATACGTCCCCTATCTGGGGACCATATATTAAATGGATTTTTAGAACAGGGAGATGGAAAAAGAGCTTGCTCTGTCCACTCCACGCATTGACCTGGTATTGCAGTATCTCCAGGACCGGTGCACCCCTTCTTTAATGCAGTTTCTAAAATCAGAAAGAATTGAATTCAATGTTTTTTGTTCATTTTGCTTGTTTGTCGGATTTTGGGATGGACTCTTTGGCTCTGCTTTTCTTCTCCTCATTGGATTTTTCATGTTCAAAGTTGCAGAAGCCAGATTACAAGCTCATTTTGGTTCAACTTCAGCAACTGTGCATTGCATTGCCATGTAATGTGATGCAATGCTATCTTTCTAGCTCTCCCTTTCTACTTCCTTTTGGATAAACAGACATATTAGGCAAGCATTTTGGAGCTTTCACCTAAATAACTACAGGTGGTGAGATAAGCTGCACAATATAATTGACCTTTCAGTATATTGTTGCACACACACCATCTATTTAGCAAATGCCCTTGTTATCAACAGCAGCCTTTTAAACTCACCCGAGCTAACAGGTATGTGCGCTGGTTACACTGCTGCGCTTAAAATTTCTTTTTTGGTTTGCTACAATGCCTTTTCTGAAACGTTGTCTCCTTCTGCTGGAACACTGACTTCTTTCATTTAATGCCTGCAGACTATAAAAGAGAACCCAACCCAAAAAGTTTGGTTGATTAGTCTGTGGCATTCTGTTAAACTGTTGCTTATGGCGGTCTCTGTGAGCTTCTCAGCGACATTCAGCCAGCCAGGTATCCTGCCTGCAGTAGATGGAATGTGGCAATGGAACGCTGGCTGCGCGTGTCATAATAGGCTCTGAGCCTTTATATACCTGTGCACAGCAGCAGCCACCTTCAGTCTGCTGCTGGACAGCCAGCAGCAGCAGCAGCAGCAGGAGAGGTATGTAATCAGGAGCCCTCCTGCTAAGGGTAGACAGCTGCTCGTTCCACCCCACCCCCCGCCTTAATTGGTTCTCCTCCCTTCCAACGGTGTTGAGGCGGGTGGGAACAGCAGGGGGTGAAGGTGCTGTGTTTAAAGAGGTGGAGTTATGCAGATCTAAAACGCGTGGATTGCAGCAGCAGCAAGCCGAAAAGTGCAGGCATGTAAGGGATCTAGAGGTTGACAACATGTCTTCTTAACGGGAGTCCAGGAGCTCATCTCCACAAATGGACTTTTTAGGATCCTTGGGTGGCTCCGTAGTTTGAAACCAATTCTGGTTATCGCTTCTCGGCCTTTTGGCTAAGATCAAGTGTAGTATCTGTTCTTATCAGTTTAATATCTGATACGTCCCCTATCTGGGGACCATATATTAAATGGATTTTTAGAACAGGGAGATGGAAAAAGAGCTTGCTCTGTCCACTCCACGCATTGACCTGGTATTGCAGTATCTCCAGGACCGGTGCACCCCTTCTTTAATGCAGTTTCTAAAATCAGAAAGAATTGAATTCAATGTTTTTTGTTCATTTTGCTTGTTTGTCGGATTTTGGGATGGACTCTTTGGCTCTGCTTTTCTTCTCCTCATTGGATTTTTCATGTTCAAAGTTGCAGAAGCCAGATTACAAGCTCATTTTGGTTCAACTTCAGCAACTGTGCATTGCATTGCCATGTAATGTGATGCAATGCTATCTTTCTAGCTCTCCCTTTCTACTTCCTTTTGGATAAACAGACATATTAGGCAAGCATTTTGGAGCTTTCACCTAAATAACTACAGGTGGTGAGATAAGCTGCACAATATAATTGACCTTTCAGTATATTGTTGCACACACACCATCTATTTAGCAAATGCCCTTGTTATCAACAGCAGCCTTTTAAACTCACCCGAGCTAACAGGTATGTGCGCTGGTTACACTGCTGCGCTTAAAATTTCTTTTTTGGTTTGCTACAATGCCTTTTCTGAAACGTTGTCTCCTTCTGCTGGAACACTGACTTCTTTCATTTAATGCCTGCAGACTATAAAAGAGAACCCAACCCAAAAAGTTTGGTTGATTAGTCTGTGGCATTCTGTTAAACTGTTGCTTATGGCGGTCTCTGTGAGCTTCTCAGCGACATTCAGCCAGCCAGGTATCCTGCCTGCAGTAGATGGAATGTGGCAATGGAACGCTGGCTGCGCGTGTCATAATAGGCTCTGAGCCTTTATATACCTGTGCACAGCAGCAGCCACCTTCAGTCTGCTGCTGGACAGCCAGCAGCAGCAGCAGCAGCAGGAGAGGTATGTAATCAGGAGCCCTCCTGCTAAGGGTAGACAGCTGCTCGTTCCACCCCACCCCCCGCCTTAATTGGTTCTCCTCCCTTCCAACGGTGTTGAGGCGGGTGGGAACAGCAGGGGGTGAAGGTGCTGTGTTTAAAGAGGTGGAGTTATGCAGATCTAAAACGCGTGGATTGCAGCAGCAGCAAGCCGAAAAGTGCAGGCATGTAAGGGATCTAGAGGTTGACAACATGTCTTCTTAACGGGAGTCCAGGAGCTCATCTCCACAAATGGACTTTTTAGGATCCTTGGGTGGCTCCGTAGTTTGAAACCAATTCTGGTTATCGCTTCTCGGCCTTTTGGCTAAGATCAAGTGTAGTATCTGTTCTTATCAGTTTAATATCTGATACGTCCCCTATCTGGGGACCATATATTAAATGGATTTTTAGAACAGGGAGATGGAAAAAGAGCTTGCTCTGTCCACTCCACGCATTGACCTGGTATTGCAGTATCTCCAGGACCGGTGCACCCCTTCTTTAATGCAGTTTCTAAAATCAGAAAGAATTGAATTCAATGTTTTTTGTTCATTTTGCTTGTTTGTCGGATTTTGGGATGGACTCTTTGGCTCTGCTTTTCTTCTCCTCATTGGATTTTTCATGTTCAAAGTTGCAGAAGCCAGATTACAAGCTCATTTTGGTTCAACTTCAGCAACTGTGCATTGCATTGCCATGTAATGTGATGCAATGCTATCTTTCTAGCTCTCCCTTTCTACTTCCTTTTGGATAAACAGACATATTAGGCAAGCATTTTGGAGCTTTCACCTAAATAACTACAGGTGGTGAGATAAGCTGCACAATATAATTGACCTTTCAGTATATTGTTGCACACACACCATCTATTTAGCAAATGCCCTTGTTATCAACAGCAGCCTTTTAAACTCACCCGAGCTAACAGGTATGTGCGCTGGTTACACTGCTGCGCTTAAAATTTCTTTTTTGGTTTGCTACAATGCCTTTTCTGAAACGTTGTCTCCTTCTGCTGGAACACTGACTTCTTTCATTTAATGCCTGCAGACTATAAAAGAGAACCCAACCCAAAAAGTTTGGTTGATTAGTCTGTGGCATTCTGTTAAACTGTTGCTTATGGCGGTCTCTGTGAGCTTCTCAGCGACATTCAGCCAGCCAGGTATCCTGCCTGCAGTAGATGGAATGTGGCAATGGAACGCTGGCTGCGCGTGTCATAATAGGCTCTGAGCCTTTATATACCTGTGCACAGCAGCAGCCACCTTCAGTCTGCTGCTGGACAGCCAGCAGCAGCAGCAGCAGCAGGAGAGGTATGTAATCAGGAGCCCTCCTGCTAAGGGTAGACAGCTGCTCGTTCCACCCCACCCCCCGCCTTAATTGGTTCTCCTCCCTTCCAACGGTGTTGAGGCGGGTGGGAACAGCAGGGGGTGAAGGTGCTGTGTTTAAAGAGGTGGAGTTATGCAGATCTAAAACGCGTGGATTGCAGCAGCAGCAAGCCGAAAAGTGCAGGCATGTAAGGGATCTAGAGGTTGACAACATGTCTTCTTAACGGGAGTCCAGGAGCTCATCTCCACAAATGGACTTTTTAGGATCCTTGGGTGGCTCCGTAGTTTGAAACCAATTCTGGTTATCGCTTCTCGGCCTTTTGGCTAAGATCAAGTGTAGTATCTGTTCTTATCAGTTTAATATCTGATACGTCCCCTATCTGGGGACCATATATTAAATGGATTTTTAGAACAGGGAGATGGAAAAAGAGCTTGCTCTGTCCACTCCACGCATTGACCTGGTATTGCAGTATCTCCAGGACCGGTGCACCCCTTCTTTAATGCAGTTTCTAAAATCAGAAAGAATTGAATTCAATGTTTTTTGTTCATTTTGCTTGTTTGTCGGATTTTGGGATGGACTCTTTGGCTCTGCTTTTCTTCTCCTCATTGGATTTTTCATGTTCAAAGTTGCAGAAGCCAGATTACAAGCTCATTTTGGTTCAACTTCAGCAACTGTGCATTGCATTGCCATGTAATGTGATGCAATGCTATCTTTCTAGCTCTCCCTTTCTACTTCCTTTTGGATAAACAGACATATTAGGCAAGCATTTTGGAGCTTTCACCTAAATAACTACAGGTGGTGAGATAAGCTGCACAATATAATTGACCTTTCAGTATATTGTTGCACACACACCATCTATTTAGCAAATGCCCTTGTTATCAACAGCAGCCTTTTAAACTCACCCGAGCTAACAGGTATGTGCGCTGGTTACACTGCTGCGCTTAAAATTTCTTTTTTGGTTTGCTACAATGCCTTTTCTGAAACGTTGTCTCCTTCTGCTGGAACACTGACTTCTTTCATTTAATGCCTGCAGACTATAAAAGAGAACCCAACCCAAAAAGTTTGGTTGATTAGTCTGTGGCATTCTGTTAAACTGTTGCTTATGGCGGTCTCTGTGAGCTTCTCAGCGACATTCAGCCAGCCAGGTATCCTGCCTGCAGTAGATGGAATGTGGCAATGGAACGCTGGCTGCGCGTGTCATAATAGGCTCTGAGCCTTTATATACCTGTGCACAGCAGCAGCCACCTTCAGTCTGCTGCTGGACAGCCAGCAGCAGCAGCAGCAGCAGGAGAGGTATGTAATCAGGAGCCCTCCTGCTAAGGGTAGACAGCTGCTCGTTCCACCCCACCCCCCGCCTTAATTGGTTCTCCTCCCTTCCAACGGTGTTGAGGCGGGTGGGAACAGCAGGGGGTGAAGGTGCTGTGTTTAAAGAGGTGGAGTTATGCAGATCTAAAACGCGTGGATTGCAGCAGCAGCAAGCCGAAAAGTGCAGGCATGTAAGGGATCTAGAGGTTGACAACATGTCTTCTTAACGGGAGTCCAGGAGCTCATCTCCACAAATGGACTTTTTAGGATCCTTGGGTGGCTCCGTAGTTTGAAACCAATTCTGGTTATCGCTTCTCGGCCTTTTGGCTAAGATCAAGTGTAGTATCTGTTCTTATCAGTTTAATATCTGATACGTCCCCTATCTGGGGACCATATATTAAATGGATTTTTAGAACAGGGAGATGGAAAAAGAGCTTGCTCTGTCCACTCCACGCATTGACCTGGTATTGCAGTATCTCCAGGACCGGTGCACCCCTTCTTTAATGCAGTTTCTAAAATCAGAAAGAATTGAATTCAATGTTTTTTGTTCATTTTGCTTGTTTGTCGGATTTTGGGATGGACTCTTTGGCTCTGCTTTTCTTCTCCTCATTGGATTTTTCATGTTCAAAGTTGCAGAAGCCAGATTACAAGCTCATTTTGGTTCAACTTCAGCAACTGTGCATTGCATTGCCATGTAATGTGATGCAATGCTATCTTTCTAGCTCTCCCTTTCTACTTCCTTTTGGATAAACAGACATATTAGGCAAGCATTTTGGAGCTTTCACCTAAATAACTACAGGTGGTGAGATAAGCTGCACAATATAATTGACCTTTCAGTATATTGTTGCACACACACCATCTATTTAGCAAATGCCCTTGTTATCAACAGCAGCCTTTTAAACTCACCCGAGCTAACAGGTATGTGCGCTGGTTACACTGCTGCGCTTAAAATTTCTTTTTTGGTTTGCTACAATGCCTTTTCTGAAACGTTGTCTCCTTCTGCTGGAACACTGACTTCTTTCATTTAATGCCTGCAGACTATAAAAGAGAACCCAACCCAAAAAGTTTGGTTGATTAGTCTGTGGCATTCTGTTAAACTGTTGCTTATGGCGGTCTCTGTGAGCTTCTCAGCGACATTCAGCCAGCCAGGTATCCTGCCTGCAGTAGATGGAATGTGGCAATGGAACGCTGGCTGCGCGTGTCATAATAGGCTCTGAGCCTTTATATACCTGTGCACAGCAGCAGCCACCTTCAGTCTGCTGCTGGACAGCCAGCAGCAGCAGCAGCAGCAGGAGAGGTATGTAATCAGGAGCCCTCCTGCTAAGGGTAGACAGCTGCTCGTTCCACCCCACCCCCCGCCTTAATTGGTTCTCCTCCCTTCCAACGGTGTTGAGGCGGGTGGGAACAGCAGGGGGTGAAGGTGCTGTGTTTAAAGAGGTGGAGTTATGCAGATCTAAAACGCGTGGATTGCAGCAGCAGCAAGCCGAAAAGTGCAGGCATGTAAGGGATCTAGAGGTTGACAACATGTCTTCTTAACGGGAGTCCAGGAGCTCATCTCCACAAATGGACTTTTTAGGATCCTTGGGTGGCTCCGTAGTTTGAAACCAATTCTGGTTATCGCTTCTCGGCCTTTTGGCTAAGATCAAGTGTAGTATCTGTTCTTATCAGTTTAATATCTGATACGTCCCCTATCTGGGGACCATATATTAAATGGATTTTTAGAACAGGGAGATGGAAAAAGAGCTTGCTCTGTCCACTCCACGCATTGACCTGGTATTGCAGTATCTCCAGGACCGGTGCACCCCTTCTTTAATGCAGTTTCTAAAATCAGAAAGAATTGAATTCAATGTTTTTTGTTCATTTTGCTTGTTTGTCGGATTTTGGGATGGACTCTTTGGCTCTGCTTTTCTTCTCCTCATTGGATTTTTCATGTTCAAAGTTGCAGAAGCCAGATTACAAGCTCATTTTGGTTCAACTTCAGCAACTGTGCATTGCATTGCCATGTAATGTGATGCAATGCTATCTTTCTAGCTCTCCCTTTCTACTTCCTTTTGGATAAACAGACATATTAGGCAAGCATTTTGGAGCTTTCACCTAAATAACTACAGGTGGTGAGATAAGCTGCACAATATAATTGACCTTTCAGTATATTGTTGCACACACACCATCTATTTAGCAAATGCCCTTGTTATCAACAGCAGCCTTTTAAACTCACCCGAGCTAACAGGTATGTGCGCTGGTTACACTGCTGCGCTTAAAATTTCTTTTTTGGTTTGCTACAATGCCTTTTCTGAAACGTTGTCTCCTTCTGCTGGAACACTGACTTCTTTCATTTAATGCCTGCAGACTATAAAAGAGAACCCAACCCAAAAAGTTTGGTTGATTAGTCTGTGGCATTCTGTTAAACTGTTGCTTATGGCGGTCTCTGTGAGCTTCTCAGCGACATTCAGCCAGCCAGGTATCCTGCCTGCAGTAGATGGAATGTGGCAATGGAACGCTGGCTGCGCGTGTCATAATAGGCTCTGAGCCTTTATATACCTGTGCACAGCAGCAGCCACCTTCAGTCTGCTGCTGGACAGCCAGCAGCAGCAGCAGCAGCAGGAGAGGTATGTAATCAGGAGCCCTCCTGCTAAGGGTAGACAGCTGCTCGTTCCACCCCACCCCCCGCCTTAATTGGTTCTCCTCCCTTCCAACGGTGTTGAGGCGGGTGGGAACAGCAGGGGGTGAAGGTGCTGTGTTTAAAGAGGTGGAGTTATGCAGATCTAAAACGCGTGGATTGCAGCAGCAGCAAGCCGAAAAGTGCAGGCATGTAAGGGATCTAGAGGTTGACAACATGTCTTCTTAACGGGAGTCCAGGAGCTCATCTCCACAAATGGACTTTTTAGGATCCTTGGGTGGCTCCGTAGTTTGAAACCAATTCTGGTTATCGCTTCTCGGCCTTTTGGCTAAGATCAAGTGTAGTATCTGTTCTTATCAGTTTAATATCTGATACGTCCCCTATCTGGGGACCATATATTAAATGGATTTTTAGAACAGGGAGATGGAAAAAGAGCTTGCTCTGTCCACTCCACGCATTGACCTGGTATTGCAGTATCTCCAGGACCGGTGCACCCCTTCTTTAATGCAGTTTCTAAAATCAGAAAGAATTGAATTCAATGTTTTTTGTTCATTTTGCTTGTTTGTCGGATTTTGGGATGGACTCTTTGGCTCTGCTTTTCTTCTCCTCATTGGATTTTTCATGTTCAAAGTTGCAGAAGCCAGATTACAAGCTCATTTTGGTTCAACTTCAGCAACTGTGCATTGCATTGCCATGTAATGTGATGCAATGCTATCTTTCTAGCTCTCCCTTTCTACTTCCTTTTGGATAAACAGACATATTAGGCAAGCATTTTGGAGCTTTCACCTAAATAACTACAGGTGGTGAGATAAGCTGCACAATATAATTGACCTTTCAGTATATTGTTGCACACACACCATCTATTTAGCAAATGCCCTTGTTATCAACAGCAGCCTTTTAAACTCACCCGAGCTAACAGGTATGTGCGCTGGTTACACTGCTGCGCTTAAAATTTCTTTTTTGGTTTGCTACAATGCCTTTTCTGAAACGTTGTCTCCTTCTGCTGGAACACTGACTTCTTTCATTTAATGCCTGCAGACTATAAAAGAGAACCCAACCCAAAAAGTTTGGTTGATTAGTCTGTGGCATTCTGTTAAACTGTTGCTTATGGCGGTCTCTGTGAGCTTCTCAGCGACATTCAGCCAGCCAGGTATCCTGCCTGCAGTAGATGGAATGTGGCAATGGAACGCTGGCTGCGCGTGTCATAATAGGCTCTGAGCCTTTATATACCTGTGCACAGCAGCAGCCACCTTCAGTCTGCTGCTGGACAGCCAGCAGCAGCAGCAGCAGCAGGAGAGGTATGTAATCAGGAGCCCTCCTGCTAAGGGTAGACAGCTGCTCGTTCCACCCCACCCCCCGCCTTAATTGGTTCTCCTCCCTTCCAACGGTGTTGAGGCGGGTGGGAACAGCAGGGGGTGAAGGTGCTGTGTTTAAAGAGGTGGAGTTATGCAGATCTAAAACGCGTGGATTGCAGCAGCAGCAAGCCGAAAAGTGCAGGCATGTAAGGGATCTAGAGGTTGACAACATGTCTTCTTAACGGGAGTCCAGGAGCTCATCTCCACAAATGGACTTTTTAGGATCCTTGGGTGGCTCCGTAGTTTGAAACCAATTCTGGTTATCGCTTCTCGGCCTTTTGGCTAAGATCAAGTGTAGTATCTGTTCTTATCAGTTTAATATCTGATACGTCCCCTATCTGGGGACCATATATTAAATGGATTTTTAGAACAGGGAGATGGAAAAAGAGCTTGCTCTGTCCACTCCACGCATTGACCTGGTATTGCAGTATCTCCAGGACCGGTGCACCCCTTCTTTAATGCAGTTTCTAAAATCAGAAAGAATTGAATTCAATGTTTTTTGTTCATTTTGCTTGTTTGTCGGATTTTGGGATGGACTCTTTGGCTCTGCTTTTCTTCTCCTCATTGGATTTTTCATGTTCAAAGTTGCAGAAGCCAGATTACAAGCTCATTTTGGTTCAACTTCAGCAACTGTGCATTGCATTGCCATGTAATGTGATGCAATGCTATCTTTCTAGCTCTCCCTTTCTACTTCCTTTTGGATAAACAGACATATTAGGCAAGCATTTTGGAGCTTTCACCTAAATAACTACAGGTGGTGAGATAAGCTGCACAATATAATTGACCTTTCAGTATATTGTTGCACACACACCATCTATTTAGCAAATGCCCTTGTTATCAACAGCAGCCTTTTAAACTCACCCGAGCTAACAGGTATGTGCGCTGGTTACACTGCTGCGCTTAAAATTTCTTTTTTGGTTTGCTACAATGCCTTTTCTGAAACGTTGTCTCCTTCTGCTGGAACACTGACTTCTTTCATTTAATGCCTGCAGACTATAAAAGAGAACCCAACCCAAAAAGTTTGGTTGATTAGTCTGTGGCATTCTGTTAAACTGTTGCTTATGGCGGTCTCTGTGAGCTTCTCAGCGACATTCAGCCAGCCAGGTATCCTGCCTGCAGTAGATGGAATGTGGCAATGGAACGCTGGCTGCGCGTGTCATAATAGGCTCTGAGCCTTTATATACCTGTGCACAGCAGCAGCCACCTTCAGTCTGCTGCTGGACAGCCAGCAGCAGCAGCAGCAGCAGGAGAGGTATGTAATCAGGAGCCCTCCTGCTAAGGGTAGACAGCTGCTCGTTCCACCCCACCCCCCGCCTTAATTGGTTCTCCTCCCTTCCAACGGTGTTGAGGCGGGTGGGAACAGCAGGGGGTGAAGGTGCTGTGTTTAAAGAGGTGGAGTTATGCAGATCTAAAACGCGTGGATTGCAGCAGCAGCAAGCCGAAAAGTGCAGGCATGTAAGGGATCTAGAGGTTGACAACATGTCTTCTTAACGGGAGTCCAGGAGCTCATCTCCACAAATGGACTTTTTAGGATCCTTGGGTGGCTCCGTAGTTTGAAACCAATTCTGGTTATCGCTTCTCGGCCTTTTGGCTAAGATCAAGTGTAGTATCTGTTCTTATCAGTTTAATATCTGATACGTCCCCTATCTGGGGACCATATATTAAATGGATTTTTAGAACAGGGAGATGGAAAAAGAGCTTGCTCTGTCCACTCCACGCATTGACCTGGTATTGCAGTATCTCCAGGACCGGTGCACCCCTTCTTTAATGCAGTTTCTAAAATCAGAAAGAATTGAATTCAATGTTTTTTGTTCATTTTGCTTGTTTGTCGGATTTTGGGATGGACTCTTTGGCTCTGCTTTTCTTCTCCTCATTGGATTTTTCATGTTCAAAGTTGCAGAAGCCAGATTACAAGCTCATTTTGGTTCAACTTCAGCAACTGTGCATTGCATTGCCATGTAATGTGATGCAATGCTATCTTTCTAGCTCTCCCTTTCTACTTCCTTTTGGATAAACAGACATATTAGGCAAGCATTTTGGAGCTTTCACCTAAATAACTACAGGTGGTGAGATAAGCTGCACAATATAATTGACCTTTCAGTATATTGTTGCACACACACCATCTATTTAGCAAATGCCCTTGTTATCAACAGCAGCCTTTTAAACTCACCCGAGCTAACAGGTATGTGCGCTGGTTACACTGCTGCGCTTAAAATTTCTTTTTTGGTTTGCTACAATGCCTTTTCTGAAACGTTGTCTCCTTCTGCTGGAACACTGACTTCTTTCATTTAATGCCTGCAGACTATAAAAGAGAACCCAACCCAAAAAGTTTGGTTGATTAGTCTGTGGCATTCTGTTAAACTGTTGCTTATGGCGGTCTCTGTGAGCTTCTCAGCGACATTCAGCCAGCCAGGTATCCTGCCTGCAGTAGATGGAATGTGGCAATGGAACGCTGGCTGCGCGTGTCATAATAGGCTCTGAGCCTTTATATACCTGTGCACAGCAGCAGCCACCTTCAGTCTGCTGCTGGACAGCCAGCAGCAGCAGCAGCAGCAGGAGAGGTATGTAATCAGGAGCCCTCCTGCTAAGGGTAGACAGCTGCTCGTTCCACCCCACCCCCCGCCTTAATTGGTTCTCCTCCCTTCCAACGGTGTTGAGGCGGGTGGGAACAGCAGGGGGTGAAGGTGCTGTGTTTAAAGAGGTGGAGTTATGCAGATCTAAAACGCGTGGATTGCAGCAGCAGCAAGCCGAAAAGTGCAGGCATGTAAGGGATCTAGAGGTTGACAACATGTCTTCTTAACGGGAGTCCAGGAGCTCATCTCCACAAATGGACTTTTTAGGATCCTTGGGTGGCTCCGTAGTTTGAAACCAATTCTGGTTATCGCTTCTCGGCCTTTTGGCTAAGATCAAGTGTAGTATCTGTTCTTATCAGTTTAATATCTGATACGTCCCCTATCTGGGGACCATATATTAAATGGATTTTTAGAACAGGGAGATGGAAAAAGAGCTTGCTCTGTCCACTCCACGCATTGACCTGGTATTGCAGTATCTCCAGGACCGGTGCACCCCTTCTTTAATGCAGTTTCTAAAATCAGAAAGAATTGAATTCAATGTTTTTTGTTCATTTTGCTTGTTTGTCGGATTTTGGGATGGACTCTTTGGCTCTGCTTTTCTTCTCCTCATTGGATTTTTCATGTTCAAAGTTGCAGAAGCCAGATTACAAGCTCATTTTGGTTCAACTTCAGCAACTGTGCATTGCATTGCCATGTAATGTGATGCAATGCTATCTTTCTAGCTCTCCCTTTCTACTTCCTTTTGGATAAACAGACATATTAGGCAAGCATTTTGGAGCTTTCACCTAAATAACTACAGGTGGTGAGATAAGCTGCACAATATAATTGACCTTTCAGTATATTGTTGCACACACACCATCTATTTAGCAAATGCCCTTGTTATCAACAGCAGCCTTTTAAACTCACCCGAGCTAACAGGTATGTGCGCTGGTTACACTGCTGCGCTTAAAATTTCTTTTTTGGTTTGCTACAATGCCTTTTCTGAAACGTTGTCTCCTTCTGCTGGAACACTGACTTCTTTCATTTAATGCCTGCAGACTATAAAAGAGAACCCAACCCAAAAAGTTTGGTTGATTAGTCTGTGGCATTCTGTTAAACTGTTGCTTATGGCGGTCTCTGTGAGCTTCTCAGCGACATTCAGCCAGCCAGGTATCCTGCCTGCAGTAGATGGAATGTGGCAATGGAACGCTGGCTGCGCGTGTCATAATAGGCTCTGAGCCTTTATATACCTGTGCACAGCAGCAGCCACCTTCAGTCTGCTGCTGGACAGCCAGCAGCAGCAGCAGCAGCAGGAGAGGTATGTAATCAGGAGCCCTCCTGCTAAGGGTAGACAGCTGCTCGTTCCACCCCACCCCCCGCCTTAATTGGTTCTCCTCCCTTCCAACGGTGTTGAGGCGGGTGGGAACAGCAGGGGGTGAAGGTGCTGTGTTTAAAGAGGTGGAGTTATGCAGATCTAAAACGCGTGGATTGCAGCAGCAGCAAGCCGAAAAGTGCAGGCATGTAAGGGATCTAGAGGTTGACAACATGTCTTCTTAACGGGAGTCCAGGAGCTCATCTCCACAAATGGACTTTTTAGGATCCTTGGGTGGCTCCGTAGTTTGAAACCAATTCTGGTTATCGCTTCTCGGCCTTTTGGCTAAGATCAAGTGTAGTATCTGTTCTTATCAGTTTAATATCTGATACGTCCCCTATCTGGGGACCATATATTAAATGGATTTTTAGAACAGGGAGATGGAAAAAGAGCTTGCTCTGTCCACTCCACGCATTGACCTGGTATTGCAGTATCTCCAGGACCGGTGCACCCCTTCTTTAATGCAGTTTCTAAAATCAGAAAGAATTGAATTCAATGTTTTTTGTTCATTTTGCTTGTTTGTCGGATTTTGGGATGGACTCTTTGGCTCTGCTTTTCTTCTCCTCATTGGATTTTTCATGTTCAAAGTTGCAGAAGCCAGATTACAAGCTCATTTTGGTTCAACTTCAGCAACTGTGCATTGCATTGCCATGTAATGTGATGCAATGCTATCTTTCTAGCTCTCCCTTTCTACTTCCTTTTGGATAAACAGACATATTAGGCAAGCATTTTGGAGCTTTCACCTAAATAACTACAGGTGGTGAGATAAGCTGCACAATATAATTGACCTTTCAGTATATTGTTGCACACACACCATCTATTTAGCAAATGCCCTTGTTATCAACAGCAGCCTTTTAAACTCACCCGAGCTAACAGGTATGTGCGCTGGTTACACTGCTGCGCTTAAAATTTCTTTTTTGGTTTGCTACAATGCCTTTTCTGAAACGTTGTCTCCTTCTGCTGGAACACTGACTTCTTTCATTTAATGCCTGCAGACTATAAAAGAGAACCCAACCCAAAAAGTTTGGTTGATTAGTCTGTGGCATTCTGTTAAACTGTTGCTTATGGCGGTCTCTGTGAGCTTCTCAGCGACATTCAGCCAGCCAGGTATCCTGCCTGCAGTAGATGGAATGTGGCAATGGAACGCTGGCTGCGCGTGTCATAATAGGCTCTGAGCCTTTATATACCTGTGCACAGCAGCAGCCACCTTCAGTCTGCTGCTGGACAGCCAGCAGCAGCAGCAGCAGCAGGAGAGGTATGTAATCAGGAGCCCTCCTGCTAAGGGTAGACAGCTGCTCGTTCCACCCCACCCCCCGCCTTAATTGGTTCTCCTCCCTTCCAACGGTGTTGAGGCG
>NW_027370097.1:0-38268 GCF_046119375.1 Phyllobates terribilis
TGCCATTGAAAAACATGTTTTTCATATACCAGAATGTTTGAAGCTACTGACTGAATGAAAGGAGCTGGCATCTCACTCTCTTTGAATCTTCTTTATCATGCTAGGATTAACAGGAAAAAGCTAAAAATTTCAGAATTGCACCGTGCAATGTGGAGATATTTCTTTTTGTGCATTTACAATATTCATTGATTTTTGCCATTGTGAAAAACATGTTTTTCATATACCAGAAATGTTTGAAGCTACTGACTGAATGAAAGGAGCTGGCATCTCACTCTCTTTGAATCTTCTTTATCATGCTAGGATTAGCAGGAAAAAGCAAAAAATTTCAGAATTGCACCTTGCAATGTGGAGATATTACTGTTTGTGCATTTACAATATTCATTGATTTTTGCCATTGAAAAACATGTTTTTCATATACCAGAAATGTTTGAAGCTACTGACTGAATGAAAGGAGCTGGCATCTCACTCTCTTTGAATCTTCTTTATCATGCTAGGATTAACAGGAAAAAGCAAAAATTTCAGAATTGCACCTTGCAATGTGGAGATATTACTGTTTGTGCATTTACAATATTCATTGATTTTTGCCATTGAAAAACATGTTTTTCATATACCAGAAATGTTTGAAGCTACTGACTGAATGAAAGGAGCTGGCATCTCACTCTCTTTGATCTTCTTTATCATGCTAGGATTAACAGGAAAAAGCTAAAAATTTCAGAATTGCACCGTGCAATGTTGAGATATTACTGTTTGTGCATTTACAATATTCATTGATTTTTGCCATTGAAAAACATGTTTTTCATATACCAGAAATGTTTGAAGCTACTGACTGAATGAAAGGAGCTGGCATCTCACTCTCTTTGAATCTTCTTTATCATGCTAGGATTAGCAGGAAAAAGCAAAAAATTTCAGAATTGCACCTTGCAATGTGGAGATATTACTGTTTGTGCATTTACAATATTCATTGATTTTTGCCATTGAAAAACATGTTTTTCATATACCAGAAATGTTTGAAGCTACTGACTGAATGAAAGGAGCTGGCATCTCACTCTCTTTGAATCTTCTTTATCATGCTAGGATTAACAGGAAAAAGCTAAAAATTTCAGAATTGCACCGTGCAATGTGGAGATATTACTGTTTGTGCATTTACAATATTCATTGATTTTTGCCATTGAAAAACATGTTTTTCATATACCAGAAATGTTTGAAGCTACTGACTGAATGAAAGGAGCTGGCATCTCACTCTCTTTGAATCTTCTTTATCATGCTAGGATTAGCAGGAAAAAGCAAAACATTTCAGAATTGCACCTTGCAATGTGGAGATATTACTGTTTGTGCATTTACAATATTCATTGATTTTTGCCATTGAAAAACATGTTTTTCATATACCAGAAATGTTTGAAGCTACTGACTGAATGAAAGGAGCTGGCATCTCACTCTCTTTGAATCTTCTTTATCATGCTAGGATTAACAGGAAAAAGCAAAAAATTTCAGAATTGCACCTTGCAATGTGGAGATATTACTGTTTGTGCATTTACAATATTCATTGATTTTTGCCATTGAAAAACATGTTTTTCATATACCAGAAATGTTTGAAGCTACTGACTGAATGAAAGGAGCTGGCATCTCACTCTCTTTGAATCTTCTTTATCATGCTAGGATTAGCAGGAAAAAGCAAAAAATTTCAGAATTGCACCTTGCAATGTGGAGATATTACTGTTTGTGCATTTACAATATTCATTGATTTTTGCCATTGAAAAACATGTTTTTCATATACCAGAAATGTTTGAAGCTACTGACTGAATGAAAGGAGCTGGCATCTCACTCTCTTTGAATCTTCTTTATCATGCTAGGATTAACAGGAAAAAGCTAAAAATTTCAGAATTGCACCGTGCAATGTGGAGATATTACTGTTTGTGCATTTACAATATTCATTGATTTTTGCCATTGAAAAACATGTTTTTCATATACCAGAAATGTTTGAAGCTACTGACTGAATGAAAGGAGCTGGCATCTCACTCTCTTTGAATCTTCTTTATCATGCTAGGATTAGCAGGAAAAAGCAAAAAATTTCAGAATTGCACCTTGCAATGTGGAGATATTACTGTTTGTGCATTTACAATATTCATTGATTTTTGCCATTGAAAAACATGTTTTTCATATACCAGAAATGTTTGAAGCTACTGACTGAATGAAAGGAGCTGGCATCTCACTCTCTTTGAATCTTCTTTATCATGCTAGGATTAACAGGAAAAAGCAAAAAATTTCAGAATTGCACCTTGCAATGTGGAGATATTACTGTTTGTGCATTTACAATATTCATTGATTTTTGCCATTGAAAAACATGTTTTTCATATACCAGAAATGTTTGAAGCTACTGACTGAATGAAAGGAGCTGGCATCTCACTCTCTTTGAATCTTCTTTATCATGCTAGGATTAACAGGAAAAAGCTAAAAATTTCAGAATTGCACCGTGCAATGTGGAGATATTACTGTTTGTGCATTTACAATATTCATTGATTTTTGCCATTGAAAAACATGTTTTTCATATACCAGAAATGTTTGAAGCTACTGACTGAATGAAAGGAGCTGGCATCTCACTCTCTTTGAATCTTCTTTATCATGCTAGGATTAGCAGGAAAAAGCAAAAAATTTCAGAATTGCACCTTGCAATGTGGAGATATTACTGTTTGTGCATTTACAATATTCATTGATTTTTGCCATTGAAAAACATGTTTTTCATATACCAGAAATGTTTGAAGCTACTGACTGAATGAAAGGAGCTGGCATCTCACTCTCTTTGAATCTTCTTTATCATGCTAGGATTAACAGGAAAAAGCTAAAAATTTCAGAATTGCACCTTGCAATGTGGAGATATTACTGTTTGTGCATTTACAATATTCATTGATTTTTGCCATTGAAAAACATGTTTTTCAAATACCAGAAATGTTTGAAGCTACTGACTGAATGAAAGGAGCTGGCATCTCACTCTCTTTGAATCTTCTTTATCATGCTAGGATTAGCAGGAAAAAGCAAAAAATTTCAGAATTGCACCTTGCAATGTGGAGATATTACTGTTTGTGCATTTACAATATTCATTGATTTTTGCCATTGAAAAACATGTTTTTCATATACCAGAAATGTTTGAAGCTACTGACTGAATGAAAGGAGCTGGCATCTCACTCTCTTTGAATCTTCTTTATCATGCTAGGATTAACAGGAAAAAGCAAAGAATTTCAGAATTGCACCTTGCAATGTGGAGATATTACTGTTTGTGCATTTACAATATTCATTGATTTTTGCCATTGAAAAACATGTTTTTCATATACCAGAAATGTTTGAAGCTACTGACTGAATGAAAGGAGCTGGCATCTCACTCTCTTTGAATCTTCTTTATCATGCTAGGATTAACAGGAAAAAGCTAAAAATTTCAGAATTGCACCGTGCAATGTGGAGATATTACTGTTTGTGCATTTACAATATTCATTGATTTTTGCCATTGAAAAACATGTTTTTCATATACCAGAAATGTTTGAAGCTACTGACTGAATGAAAGCAGCTGGCATCTCACTCTCTTTGAATCTTCTTTATCATGCTAGGATTAGCAGGAAAAAGCAAAAAATTTCAGAATTGCACCTTGCAATGTGGAGATATTACTGTTTGTGCATTTACAATATTCATTGATTTTTGCCATTGAAAAACATGTTTTTCATATACCAGAAATGTTTGAAGCTACTGACTGAATGAAAGGAGCTGGCATCTCACTCTCTTTGAATCTTCTTTATCATGCTAGGATTAACAGGAAAAAGCTAAAAATTTCAGAATTGCACCGTGCAATGTGGAGATATTACTGTTTGTGCATTTACAATATTCATTGATTTTTGCCATTGAAAAACATGTTTTTCATATACCAGAAATGTTTGAAGCTACTGACTGAATGAAAGGAGCTGGCATCTCACTCTCTTTGAATCTTCTTTATCATGCTAGGATTAGCAGGAAAAAGCAAAAAATTTCAGAATTGCACCTTGCAATGTGGAGATATTACTGTTTGTGCATTTACAATATTCATTGATTTTTGCCATTGAAAAACATGTTTTTCATATACCAGAAATGTTTGAAGCTACTGACTGAATGAAAGGAGCTGGCATCTCACTCTCTTTGAATCTTCTTTATCATGCTAGGATTAACAGGAAAAAGCAAAAAATTTCAGAATTGCACCTTGCAATGTGGAGATATTACTGTTTGTGCATTTACAATATTCATTGATTTTTGCCATTGAAAAACATGTTTTTCATATACCAGAAATGTTTGAAGCTACTGACTGAATGAAAGGAGCTGGCAACTCACTCTCTTTGAATCTTCTTTATCATGCTAGGATTAGCAGGAAAAAGCAAAAAATTTCAGAATTGCACCTTGCAATGTGGAGATATTACTGTTTGTGCATTTACAATATTCATTGATTTTTGCCATTGAAAAACATGTTTTTCATATACCAGAAATGTTTGAAGCTACTGACTGAAAGGAGCTGGCATCTCACTCTCTTTGAATCTTCTTTATCATGCTAGGATTAACAGGAAAAAGCTAAAAATTTCAGAATTGCACCGTGCAATGTGGAGATATTACTGTTTGTGCATTTACAATATTCATTGATTTTTGCCATTGAAAAACATGTTTTTCATATACCAGAAATGTTTGAAGCTACTGACTGAATGAAAGGAGCTGGCATCTCACTCTCTTTGAATCTTCTTTATCATGCTAAGAGGAGCAGGAAAAAGCAAAAAATTTCAGAATTGCACCTTCAATGCGGAGAAATTACTCTTTGTGCATTTACAATATTCATTGATTTTTGCCATTGAAAAACGTCCAGAAATGATTGAAGCTACTGACTGAATGAAAGGAGCTGGCATCTCACTCTCTTTGAATCTTCTTTATCATGCTAAGAGGAGCAGGAAAAAGCAAAAAAATTTCAGAATTGCACCTTGCAATGCGGAGAAATTACTGTTTGTGCATTTACAATATTCATTAATTTTTGCCATTGAAAAACATCATGTTATTCATATACCAGAAATGATTGAAGCTACTGACTGAATGAAAGGAGCTGGCATCTCACTCTCTTTGAATCTTCTTTATCATGCTAAGAGGAGCAGGAAAAAGCAAAAAATTTCAGAATTGCACCTTGCAATGCGGAGAAATTACTGTTTGTGCATTTACAATATTCATTGATTTTTGCCATTGAAAAACATCATGTTATTCATATACCAGAAATGTTTGAAGCTACTGACTGAATGAAAGGAGCTGGCATCTCACTCTCTTTGAATCTTCTTTATCATACTAAGAGGAGCAGGAAAAAGCAAAAAATTTCAGAATTGCACCTTGCAATGCGGAGAAATTACTGTTTGTGCATTTACAATATTCATTGATTTTTGCCATTGAAAAACGTCCAGAAATGATTGAAGCTACTGACTGAATGAAAGGAGCTGGCATCTCACTCTCTTTGAATCTTCTTTATCATGCTAAGAGGAGCAGGAAAAAGCAAAAAATTTCAGAATTGCACCTTGCAATGCGGAGAAATTACTGTTTGTGCATTTACAATATTCATTGATTTTTGCCATTGAAAAACGTCCAGAAATGATTGAAGCTACTGACTGAATGAAAGGAGCTGGCATCTCACTCTCTTTGAATCTTCTTTATCATGCTAAGAGGAGCAGGAAAAAGCAAAAAATTTCAGAATTGCACCTTGCAATGCGGAGAAATTACTGTTTGTGCATTTACAATATTCATTGATTTTTGCCGCCATTGAAAAACATCATGTTATTCATATACCAGAAATGTTTGAAGCTACTGACTGAATGAAAGGAGCTGGCATCTCACTCTCTTTGAATCTTCTTTATCATGCTAGGATTAACAGGAAAAAGCTAAAAATTTCAGAATTGCACCGTGCAATGTGGAGATATTACTGTTTGTGCATTTACAATATTCATTGATTTTTGCCATTGAAAAACATGTTTTTCATATACCAGAAATGTTTGAAGCTACTGACTGAATGAAAGGAGCTGGCATCTCACTCTCTTTGAATCTTCTTTATCATGCTAGGATTAGCAGGAAAAAGCAAAAAATTTCAGAATTGCTCCTTGCAATGTGGAGATATTACTGTTTGTGCATTTACAATATTCATTGATTTTTGCCATTGAAAAACATGTTTTTCATATACCAGAAATGTTTGAAGCTACTGACTGAATGAAAGGAGCTGGCATCTCACTCTCTTTGAATCTTCTTTATCATGCTAGGATTAACAGGAAAAAGCAAAAAATTTCAGAATTGCACCTTGCAATGTGGAGATATTACTGTTTGTGCATTTACAATATTCATTGATTTTTGCCATTGAAAAACATGTTTTTCATATACCAGAAATGTTTGAAGCTACTGACTGAATGAAAGGAGCTGGCATCTCACTCTCTTTGAATCTTCTTTATCATGCTAGGATTAACAGGAAAAAGCAAAAAATTTCAGAATTGCACCTTGCAATGTGGAGATATTACTGTTTGTGCATTTACAATATTCATTGATTTTTGCCATTGAAAAACATGTTTTTCATATACCAGAAATGTTTGAAGCTACTGACTGAATGAAAGGAGCTGGCATCTCAACCTCTTTGAATCTTCTTTATCATGCTAGGATTAACAGGAAAAAGCTAAAAATTTCAGAATTGCACCGTGCAATGTGGAGATATTACTGTTTGTGCATTTACAATATTCATTGATTTTTGCCATTGAAAAACATGTTTTTCATATACCAGAAATGTTTGAAGCTACTGACTGAATGAAAGGAGCTGGCATCTCACTCTCTTTGAATCTTCTTTATCATACTAAGAGGAGCAGGAGAAAGCAAAAAATTTCAGAATTGCACCTTGCAATGCGGAGAAATTACTGTTTGTGCATTTACAATATTCATTGATTTTTGCCATTGAAAAACGTCCAGAAATGATTGAAGCTACTGACTGAATGAAAGGAGATGGCATCTCACTCTCTTTGAATCTTCTTTATCATGCTAAGAGGAGCAGGAAAAAGCAAAAAATTTCAGAATTGCACCTTGCAATGCGGAGAAATTACTGTTTGTGCATTTACAATATTCATTGATTTTTGCCATTGAAAAACGTCCAGAAATGATTGAAGCTACTGACTGAATGAAAGGAGCTGGCATCTCACTCTCTTTGAATCTTCTTTATCATGCTAAGAGGAGCAGGAAAAAGCAAAAAATTTCAGAATTGCACCTTGCAATGCGGAGAAATTACTGTTTGTGCATTTACAATATTCATTGATTTTTGCCATTGAAAAACATGTTTTTCATATACCAGAAATGTTTGAAGCTACTGACTGAATGAAAGGAGCTGGCATCTCACTCTCTTTGAATCTTCTTTATCATGCTAGGATTAACAGGAAAAAGCAAAAAATTTCAGAATTGCACCTTGCAATGTGGAGATATTACTGTTTGTGCATTTACAATATTCATTGATTTTTGCCATTGAAAAACATGTTTTTCATATACCAGAAATGTTTGAAGCTACTGACTGAATGAAAGGAGCTGGCATCTCAATCTCTTTGAATCTTCTTTATCATGCTAGGATTAACAGGAAAAAGCTAAAAATTTCAGAATTGCACCGTGCAATGTTGAGATATTACTGTTTGTGCATTTACAATATTCATTGATTTTTGCCATTGAAAAACATGTTTTTCATATACCAGAAATGTTTGAAGCTACTGACTGAATGAAAGGAGCTGGCATCTCACTCTCTTTGAATCTTCTTTATCATGCTAGGATTAGCAGGAAAAAGCAAAAAATTTCAGAATTGCACCTTGCAATGTGGAGATATTACTGTTTGTGCATTTACAATATTCATTGATTTTTGCCATTGAAAAACATGTTTTTCATATACCAGAAATGTTTGAAGCTACTGACTGAATGAAAGGAGCTGGCATCTCACTCTCTTTGAATCTTCTTTATCATGCTAGGATTAACAGGAAAAAGCTAAAAATTTCAGAATTGCACCGTGCAATGTGGAGATATTACTGTTTGTGCATTTACAATATTCATTGATTTTTGCCATTGAAAAACATGTTTTTCATATACCAGAAATGTTTGAAGCTACTGACTGAATGAAAGGAGCTGGCATCTCACTCTCTTTGAATCTTCTTTATCATGCTAGGATTAGCAGGAAAAAGCAAAAAATTTCAGAATTGCACCTTGCAATGTGGAGATATTACTGTTTGTGCATTTACAATATTCATTGATTTTTGCCATTGAAAAACATGTTTTTCATATACCAGAAATGTTTGAAGCTACTGACTGAATGAAAGGAGCTGGCATCTCACTCTCTTTGAATCTTCTTTATCATGCTAGGATTAACAGGAAAAAGCAAAAAATTTCAGAATTGCACCTTGCAATGTGGAGATATTACTGTTTGTGCATTTACAATATTCATTGATTTTTGCCATTGAAAAACATGTTTTTCATATACCAGAAATGTTTGAAGCTACTGACTGAATGAAAGGAGCTGGCATCTCACTCTCTTTGAATCTTCTTTATCATGCTAGGATTAACAGGAAAAAGCTAAAAATTTCAGAATTGCACCGTGCAATGTTGAGATATTACTGTTTGTGCATTTACAATATTCATTGATTTTTGCCATTGAAAAACATGTTTTTCATATACCAGAAATGTTTGAAGCTACTGACTGAATGAAAGGAGCTGGCATCTCACTCTCTTTGAATCTTCTTTATCATGCTAGGATTAGCAGGAAAAAGCAAAAAATTTCAGAATTGCACCTTGCAATGTGGAGATATTACTGTTTGTGCATTTACAATATTCATTGATTTTTGCCATTGAAAAACATGTTTTTCATATACCAGAAATGTTTGAAGCTACTGACTGAATGAAAGGAGCTGGCATCTCACTCTCTTTGAATCTTCTTTATCATGCTAGGATTAACAGGAAAAAGCTAAAAATTTCAGAATTGCACCGTGCAATGTGGAGATATTACTGTTTGTGCATTTACAATATTCATTGATTTTTGCCATTGAAAAACATGTTTTTCATATACCAGAAATGTTTGAAGCTACTGACTGAATGAAAGGAGCTGGCATCTCACTCTCTTTGAATCTTCTTTATCATGCTAGGATTAACAGGAAAAAGCTAAAAATTTCAGAATTGCACCGTGCAATGTGGAGATATTACTGTTTGTGCATTTACAATATTCATTGATTTTTGCCATTGAAAAACATGTTTTTCATATACCAGAAATGTTTGAAGCTACTGACTGAATGAAAGGAGCTGGCATCTCACTCTCTTTGAATCTTCTTTATCATGCTAGGATTAGCAGGAAAAAGCAAAACATTTCAGAATTGCACCTTGCAATGTGGAGATATTACTGTTTGTGCATTTACAATATTCATTGATTTTTGCCATTGAAAAACATGTTTTTCATATACCAGAAATGTTTGAAGCTACTGACTGAATGAAAGGAGCTGGCATCTCACTCTCTTTGAATCTTCTTTATCATGCTAGGATTAGCAGGAAAAAGCAAAAAATTTCAGAATTGCACCTTGCAATGTGGAGATATTACTGTTTGTGCATTTACAATATTCATTGATTTTTGCCATTGAAAAACATGTTTTTCATATACCAGAAATGTTTGAAGCTACTGACTGAATGAAAGGAGCTGGCATCTCACTCTCTTTGAATCTTCTTTATCATGCTAGGATTAACAGGAAAAAGCTAAAAATTTCAGAATTGCACCGTGCAATGTGGAGATATTACTGTTTGTGCATTTACAATATTCATTGATTTTTGCCATTGAAAAACATGTTTTTCATATACCAGAAATGTTTGAAGCTACTGACTGAATGAAAGGAGCTGGCATCTCACTCTCTTTGAATCTTCTTTATCATGCTAGGATTAGCAGGAAAAAGCAAAAAATTTCAGAATTGCACCTTGCAATGTGGAGATATTACTGTTTGTGCATTTACAATATTCATTGATTTTTGCCATTGAAAAACATGTTTTTCATATACCAGAAATGTTTGAAGCTACTGACTGAATGAAAGGAGCTGGCATCTCACTCTCTTTGAATCTTCTTTATCATGCTAGGATTAACAGGAAAAAGCAAAAAATTTCAGAATTGCACCTTGCAATGTGGAGATATTACTGTTTGTGCATTTACAATATTCATTGATTTTTGCCATTGAAAAACATGTTTTTCATATACCAGAAATGTTTGAAGCTACTGACTGAATGAAAGGAGCTGGCATCTCACTCTCTTTGAATCTTCTTTATCATGCTAGGATTAGCAGGAAAAAGCAAAAAATTTCAGAATTGCACCTTGCAATGTGGAGATATTACTGTTTGTGCATTTACAATATTCATTGATTTTTGCCATTGAAAAACATGTTTTTCATATACCAGAAATGTTTGAAGCTACTGACTGAAAGGAGCTGGCATCTCACTCTCTTTGAATCTTCTTTATCATGCTAGGATTAACAGGAAAAAGCTAAAAATTTCAGAATTGCACCGTGCAATGTGGAGATATTACTGTTTGTGCATTTACAATATTCATTGATTTTTGCCATTGAAAAACATGTTTTTCATATACCAGAAATGTTTGAAGCTACTGACTGAATGAAAGGAGCTGGCATCTCACTCTCTTTGAATCTTCTTTATCATGCTAAGAGGAGCAGGAAAAAGCAAAAAATTTCAGAATTGCACCTTCAATGCGGAGAAATTACTCTTTGTGCATTTACAATATTCATTGATTTTTGCCATTGAAAAACGTCCAGAAATGATTGAAGCTACTGACTGAATGAAAGGAGCTGGCATCTCACTCTCTTTGAATCTTCTTTATCATGCTAAGAGGAGCAGGAAAAAGCAAAAAAATTTCAGAATTGCACCTTGCAATGCGGAGAAATTACTGTTTGTGCATTTACAATATTCATTAATTTTTGCCATTGAAAAACATCATGTTATTCATATACCAGAAATGATTGAAGCTACTGACTGAATGAAAGGAGCTGGCATCTCACTCTCTTTGAATCTTCTTTATCATGCTAAGAGGAGCAGGAAAAAGCAAAAAATTTCAGAATTGCACCTTGCAATGCGGAGAAATTACTGTTTGTGCATTTACAATATTCATTGATTTTTGCCATTGAAAAACATCATGTTATTCATATACCAGAAATGTTTGAAGCTACTGACTGAATGAAAGGAGCTGGCATCTCACTCTCTTTGAATCTTCTTTATCATACTAAGAGGAGCAGGAAAAAGCAAAAAATTTCAGAATTGCACCTTGCAATGCGGAGAAATTACTGTTTGTGCATTTACAATATTCATTGATTTTTGCCATTGAAAAACGTCCAGAAATGATTGAAGCTACTGACTGAATGAAAGGAGCTGGCATCTCACTCTCTTTGAATCTTCTTTATCATGCTAAGAGGAGCAGGAAAAAGCAAAAAATTTCAGAATTGCACCTTGCAATGCGGAGAAATTACTGTTTGTGCATTTACAATATTCATTGATTTTTGCCATTGAAAAACGTCCAGAAATGATTGAAGCTACTGACTGAATGAAAGGAGCTGGCATCTCACTCTCTTTGAATCTTCTTTATCATGCTAAGAGGAGCAGGAAAAAGCAAAAAATTTCAGAATTGCACCTTGCAATGCGGAGAAATTACTGTTTGTGCATTTACAATATTCATTGATTTTTGCCGCCATTGAAAAACATCATGTTATTCATATACCAGAAATGTTTGAAGCTACTGACTGAATGAAAGGAGCTGGCATCTCACTCTCTTTGAATCTTCTTTATCATGCTAGGATTAACAGGAAAAAGCTAAAAATTTCAGAATTGCACCGTGCAATGTGGAGATATTACTGTTTGTGCATTTACAATATTCATTGATTTTTGCCATTGAAAAACATGTTTTTCATATACCAGAAATGTTTGAAGCTACTGACTGAATGAAAGGAGCTGGCATCTCACTCTCTTTGAATCTTCTTTATCATGCTAGGATTAGCAGGAAAAAGCAAAAAATTTCAGAATTGCTCCTTGCAATGTGGAGATATTACTGTTTGTGCATTTACAATATTCATTGATTTTTGCCATTGAAAAACATGTTTTTCATATACCAGAAATGTTTGAAGCTACTGACTGAATGAAAGGAGCTGGCATCTCACTCTCTTTGAATCTTCTTTATCATGCTAGGATTAACAGGAAAAAGCAAAAAATTTCAGAATTGCACCTTGCAATGTGGAGATATTACTGTTTGTGCATTTACAATATTCATTGATTTTTGCCATTGAAAAACATGTTTTTCATATACCAGAAATGTTTGAAGCTACTGACTGAATGAAAGGAGCTGGCATCTCACTCTCTTTGAATCTTCTTTATCATGCTAGGATTAACAGGAAAAAGCAAAAAATTTCAGAATTGCACCTTGCAATGTGGAGATATTACTGTTTGTGCATTTACAATATTCATTGATTTTTGCCATTGAAAAACATGTTTTTCATATACCAGAAATGTTTGAAGCTACTGACTGAATGAAAGGAGCTGGCATCTCAACCTCTTTGAATCTTCTTTATCATGCTAGGATTAACAGGAAAAAGCTAAAAATTTCAGAATTGCACCGTGCAATGTGGAGATATTACTGTTTGTGCATTTACAATATTCATTGATTTTTGCCATTGAAAAACATGTTTTTCATATACCAGAAATGTTTGAAGCTACTGACTGAATGAAAGGAGCTGGCATCTCACTCTCTTTGAATCTTCTTTATCATACTAAGAGGAGCAGGAGAAAGCAAAAAATTTCAGAATTGCACCTTGCAATGCGGAGAAATTACTGTTTGTGCATTTACAATATTCATTGATTTTTGCCATTGAAAAACGTCCAGAAATGATTGAAGCTACTGACTGAATGAAAGGAGCTGGCATCTCACTCTCTTTGAATCTTCTTTATCATGCTAAGAGGAGCAGGAAAAAGCAAAAAATTTCAGAATTGCACCTTGCAATGCGGAGAAATTACTGTTTGTGCATTTACAATATTCATTGATTTTTGCCATTGAAAAACATGTTTTTCATATACCAGAAATGTTTGAAGCTACTGACTGAATGAAAGGAGCTGGCATCTCACTCTCTTTGAATCTTCTTTATCATGCTAGGATTAACAGGAAAAAGCAAAAAATTTCAGAATTGCACCTTGCAATGTGGAGATATTACTGTTTGTGCATTTACAATATTCATTGATTTTTGCCATTGAAAAACATGTTTTTCATATACCAGAAATGTTTGAAGCTACTGACTGAATGAAAGGAGCTGGCATCTCAATCTCTTTGAATCTTCTTTATCATGCTAGGATTAACAGGAAAAAGCTAAAAATTTCAGAATTGCACCGTGCAATGTTGAGATATTACTGTTTGTGCATTTACAATATTCATTGATTTTTGCCATTGAAAAACATGTTTTTCATATACCAGAAATGTTTGAAGCTACTGACTGAATGAAAGGAGCTGGCATCTCACTCTCTTTGAATCTTCTTTATCATGCTAGGATTAGCAGGAAAAAGCAAAAAATTTCAGAATTGCACCTTGCAATGTGGAGATATTACTGTTTGTGCATTTACAATATTCATTGATTTTTGCCATTGAAAAACATGTTTTTCATATACCAGAAATGTTTGAAGCTACTGACTGAATGAAAGGAGCTGGCATCTCACTCTCTTTGAATCTTCTTTATCATGCTAGGATTAACAGGAAAAAGCTAAAAATTTCAGAATTGCACCGTGCAATGTGGAGATATTACTGTTTGTGCATTTACAATATTCATTGATTTTTGCCATTGAAAAACATGTTTTTCATATACCAGAAATGTTTGAAGCTACTGACTGAATGAAAGGAGCTGGCATCTCACTCTCTTTGAATCTTCTTTATCATGCTAGGATTAGCAGGAAAAAGCAAAAAATTTCAGAATTGCACCTTGCAATGTGGAGATATTACTGTTTGTGCATTTACAATATTCATTGATTTTTGCCATTGAAAAACATGTTTTTCATATACCAGAAATGTTTGAAGCTACTGACTGAATGAAAGGAGCTGGCATCTCACTCTCTTTGAATCTTCTTTATCATGCTAGGATTAACAGGAAAAAGCAAAAAATTTCAGAATTGCACCTTGCAATGTGGAGATATTACTGTTTGTGCATTTACAATATTCATTGATTTTTGCCATTGAAAAACATGTTTTTCATATACCAGAAATGTTTGAAGCTACTGACTGAATGAAAGGAGCTGGCATCTCACTCTCTTTGAATCTTCTTTATCATGCTAGGATTAACAGGAAAAAGCTAAAAATTTCAGAATTGCACCGTGCAATGTTGAGATATTACTGTTTGTGCATTTACAATATTCATTGATTTTTGCCATTGAAAAACATGTTTTTCATATACCAGAAATGTTTGAAGCTACTGACTGAATGAAAGGAGCTGGCATCTCACTCTCTTTGAATCTTCTTTATCATGCTAGGATTAGCAGGAAAAAGCAAAAAATTTCAGAATTGCACCTTGCAATGTGGAGATATTACTGTTTGTGCATTTACAATATTCATTGATTTTTGCCATTGAAAAACATGTTTTTCATATACCAGAAATGTTTGAAGCTACTGACTGAATGAAAGGAGCTGGCATCTCACTCTCTTTGAATCTTCTTTATCATGCTAGGATTAACAGGAAAAAGCTAAAAATTTCAGAATTGCACCGTGCAATGTGGAGATATTACTGTTTGTGCATTTACAATATTCATTGATTTTTGCCATTGAAAAACATGTTTTTCATATACCAGAAATGTTTGAAGCTACTGACTGAATGAAAGGAGCTGGCATCTCACTCTCTTTGAATCTTCTTTATCATGCTAGGATTAACAGGAAAAAGCTAAAAATTTCAGAATTGCACCGTGCAATGTGGAGATATTACTGTTTGTGCATTTACAATATTCATTGATTTTTGCCATTGAAAAACATGTTTTTCATATACCAGAAATGTTTGAAGCTACTGACTGAATGAAAGGAGCTGGCATCTCACTCTCTTTGAATCTTCTTTATCATGCTAGGATTAGCAGGAAAAAGCAAAACATTTCAGAATTGCACCTTGCAATGTGGAGATATTACTGTTTGTGCATTTACAATATTCATTGATTTTTGCCATTGAAAAACATGTTTTTCATATACCAGAAATGTTTGAAGCTACTGACTGAATGAAAGGAGCTGGCATCTCACTCTCTTTGAATCTTCTTTATCATGCTAGGATTAGCAGGAAAAAGCAAAAAATTTCAGAATTGCACCTTGCAATGTGGAGATATTACTGTTTGTGCATTTACAATATTCATTGATTTTTGCCATTGAAAAACATGTTTTTCATATACCAGAAATGTTTGAAGCTACTGACTGAATGAAAGGAGCTGGCATCTCACTCTCTTTGAATCTTCTTTATCATGCTAGGATTAACAGGAAAAAGCTAAAAATTTCAGAATTGCACCGTGCAATGTGGAGATATTACTGTTTGTGCATTTACAATATTCATTGATTTTTGCCATTGAAAAACATGTTTTTCATATACCAGAAATGTTTGAAGCTACTGACTGAATGAAAGGAGCTGGCATCTCACTCTCTTTGAATCTTCTTTATCATGCTAGGATTAGCAGGAAAAAGCAAAAAATTTCAGAATTGCACCTTGCAATGTGGAGATATTACTGTTTGTGCATTTACAATATTCATTGATTTTTGCCATTGAAAAACATGTTTTTCATATACCAGAAATGTTTGAAGCTACTGACTGAATGAAAGGAGCTGGCATCTCACTCTCTTTGAATCTTCTTTATCATGCTAGGATTAACAGGAAAAAGCAAAAAATTTCAGAATTGCACCTTGCAATGTGGAGATATTACTGTTTGTGCATTTACAATATTCATTGATTTTTGCCATTGAAAAACATGTTTTTCATATACCAGAAATGTTTGAAGCTACTGACTGAATGAAAGGAGCTGGCATCTCACTCTCTTTGAATCTTCTTTATCATGCTAGGATTAGCAGGAAAAAGCAAAAAATTTCAGAATTGCACCTTGCAATGTGGAGATATTACTGTTTGTGCATTTACAATATTCATTGATTTTTGCCATTGAAAAACATGTTTTTCATATACCAGAAATGTTTGAAGCTACTGACTGTAAGGAGCTGGCATCTCACTCTCTTTGAATCTTCTTTATCATGCTAGGATTAACAGGAAAAAGCTAAAAATTTCAGAATTGCACCGTGCAATGTGGAGATATTACTGTTTGTGCATTTACAATATTCATTGATTTTTGCCATTGAAAAACATGTTTTTCATATACCAGAAATGTTTGAAGCTACTGACTGAATGAAAGGAGCTGGCATCTCACTCTCTTTGAATCTTCTTTATCATGCTAAGAGGAGCAGGAAAAAGCAAAAAATTTCAGAATTGCACCTTCAATGCGGAGAAATTACTCTTTGTGCATTTACAATATTCATTGATTTTTGCCATTGAAAAACGTCCAGAAATGATTGAAGCTACTGACTGAATGAAAGGAGCTGGCATCTCACTCTCTTTGAATCTTCTTTATCATGCTAAGAGGAGCAGGAAAAAGCAAAAAAATTTCAGAATTGCACCTTGCAATGCGGAGAAATTACTGTTTGTGCATTTACAATATTCATTAATTTTTGCCATTGAAAAACATCATGTTATTCATATACCAGAAATGATTGAAGCTACTGACTGAATGAAAGGAGCTGGCATCTCACTCTCTTTGAATCTTCTTTATCATGCTAAGAGGAGCAGGAAAAAGCAAAAAATTTCAGAATTGCACCTTGCAATGCGGAGAAATTACTGTTTGTGCATTTACAATATTCATTGATTTTTGCCATTGAAAAACATCATGTTATTCATATACCAGAAATGTTTGAAGCTACTGACTGAATGAAAGGAGCTGGCATCTCACTCTCTTTGAATCTTCTTTATCATACTAAGAGGAGCAGGAAAAAGCAAAAAATTTCAGAATTGCACCTTGCAATGCGGAGAAATTACTGTTTGTGCATTTACAATATTCATTGATTTTTGCCATTGAAAAACGTCCAGAAATGATTGAAGCTACTGACTGAATGAAAGGAGCTGGCATCTCACTCTCTTTGAATCTTCTTTATCATGCTAAGAGGAGCAGGAAAAAGCAAAAAATTTCAGAATTGCACCTTGCAATGCGGAGAAATTACTGTTTGTGCATTTACAATATTCATTGATTTTTGCCATTGAAAAACGTCCAGAAATGATTGAAGCTACTGACTGAATGAAAGGAGCTGGCATCTCACTCTCTTTGAATCTTCTTTATCATGCTAAGAGGAGCAGGAAAAAGCAAAAAATTTCAGAATTGCACCTTGCAATGCGGAGAAATTACTGTTTGTGCATTTACAATATTCATTGATTTTTGCCGCCATTGAAAAACATCATGTTATTCATATACCAGAAATGTTTGAAGCTACTGACTGAATGAAAGGAGCTGGCATCTCACTCTCTTTGAATCTTCTTTATCATGCTAGGATTAACAGGAAAAAGCTAAAAATTTCAGAATTGCACCGTGCAATGTGGAGATATTACTGTTTGTGCATTTACAATATTCATTGATTTTTGCCATTGAAAAACATGTTTTTCATATACCAGAAATGTTTGAAGCTACTGACTGAATGAAAGGAGCTGGCATCTCACTCTCTTTGAATCTTCTTTATCATGCTAGGATTAGCAGGAAAAAGCAAAAAATTTCAGAATTGCTCCTTGCAATGTGGAGATATTACTGTTTGTGCATTTACAATATTCATTGATTTTTGCCATTGAAAAACATGTTTTTCATATACCAGAAATGTTTGAAGCTACTGACTGAATGAAAGGAGCTGGCATCTCACTCTCTTTGAATCTTCTTTATCATGCTAGGATTAACAGGAAAAAGCAAAAAATTTCAGAATTGCACCTTGCAATGTGGAGATATTACTGTTTGTGCATTTACAATATTCATTGATTTTTGCCATTGAAAAACATGTTTTTCATATACCAGAAATGTTTGAAGCTACTGACTGAATGAAAGGAGCTGGCATCTCACTCTCTTTGAATCTTCTTTATCATGCTAGGATTAACAGGAAAAAGCAAAAAATTTCAGAATTGCACCTTGCAATGTGGAGATATTACTGTTTGTGCATTTACAATATTCATTGATTTTTGCCATTGAAAAACATGTTTTTCATATACCAGAAATGTTTGAAGCTACTGACTGAATGAAAGGAGCTGGCATCTCAACCTCTTTGAATCTTCTTTATCATGCTAGGATTAACAGGAAAAAGCTAAAAATTTCAGAATTGCACCGTGCAATGTGGAGATATTACTGTTTGTGCATTTACAATATTCATTGATTTTTGCCATTGAAAAACATGTTTTTCATATACCAGAAATGTTTGAAGCTACTGACTGAATGAAAGGAGCTGGCATCTCACTCTCTTTGAATCTTCTTTATCATACTAAGAGGAGCAGGAGAAAGCAAAAAATTTCAGAATTGCACCTTGCAATGCGGAGAAATTACTGTTTGTGCATTTACAATATTCATTGATTTTTGCCATTGAAAAACGTCCAGAAATGATTGAAGCTACTGACTGAATGAAAGGAGCTGGCATCTCACTCTCTTTGAATCTTCTTTATCATGCTAAGAGGAGCAGGAAAAAGCAAAAAATTTCAGAATTGCACCTTGCAATGCGGAGAAATTACTGTTTGTGCATTTACAATATTCATTGATTTTTGCCATTGAAAAACGTCCAGAAATGATTGAAGCTACTGACTGAATGAAAGGAGCTGGCATCTCACTCTCTTTGAATCTTCTTTATCATGCTAAGAGGAGCAGGAAAAAGCAAAAAATTTCAGAATTGCACCTTGCAATGCGGAGAAATTACTGTTTGTGCATTTACAATATTCATTGATTTTTGCCATTGAAAAACATGTTTTTCATATACCAGAAATGTTTGAAGCTACTGACTGAATGAAAGGAGCTGGCATCTCACTCTCTTTGAATCTTCTTTATCATGCTAGGATTAACAGGAAAAAGCAAAAAATTTCAGAATTGCACCTTGCAATGTGGAGATATTACTGTTTGTGCATTTACAATATTCATTGATTTTTGCCATTGAAAAACATGTTTTTCATATACCAGAAATGTTTGAAGCTACTGACTGAATGAAAGGAGCTGGCATCTCAATCTCTTTGAATCTTCTTTATCATGCTAGGATTAACAGGAAAAAGCTAAAAATTTCAGAATTGCACCGTGCAATGTTGAGATATTACTGTTTGTGCATTTACAATATTCATTGATTTTTGCCATTGAAAAACATGTTTTTCATATACCAGAAATGTTTGAAGCTACTGACTGAATGAAAGGAGCTGGCATCTCACTCTCTTTGAATCTTCTTTATCATGCTAGGATTAGCAGGAAAAAGCAAAAAATTTCAGAATTGCACCTTGCAATGTGGAGATATTACTGTTTGTGCATTTACAATATTCATTGATTTTTGCCATTGAAAAACATGTTTTTCATATACCAGAAATGTTTGAAGCTACTGACTGAATGAAAGGAGCTGGCATCTCACTCTCTTTGAATCTTCTTTATCATGCTAGGATTAACAGGAAAAAGCTAAAAATTTCAGAATTGCACCGTGCAATGTGGAGATATTACTGTTTGTGCATTTACAATATTCATTGATTTTTGCCATTGAAAAACATGTTTTTCATATACCAGAAATGTTTGAAGCTACTGACTGAATGAAAGGAGCTGGCATCTCACTCTCTTTGAATCTTCTTTATCATGCTAGGATTAGCAGGAAAAAGCAAAAAATTTCAGAATTGCACCTTGCAATGTGGAGATATTACTGTTTGTGCATTTACAATATTCATTGATTTTTGCCATTGAAAAACATGTTTTTCATATACCAGAAATGTTTGAAGCTACTGACTGAATGAAAGGAGCTGGCATCTCACTCTCTTTGAATCTTCTTTATCATGCTAGGATTAACAGGAAAAAGCAAAAAATTTCAGAATTGCACCTTGCAATGTGGAGATATTACTGTTTGTGCATTTACAATATTCATTGATTTTTGCCATTGAAAAACATGTTTTTCATATACCAGAAATGTTTGAAGCTACTGACTGAATGAAAGGAGCTGGCATCTCACTCTCTTTGAATCTTCTTTATCATGCTAGGATTAACAGGAAAAAGCTAAAAATTTCAGAATTGCACCGTGCAATGTTGAGATATTACTGTTTGTGCATTTACAATATTCATTGATTTTTGCCATTGAAAAACATGTTTTTCATATACCAGAAATGTTTGAAGCTACTGACTGAATGAAAGGAGCTGGCATCTCACTCTCTTTGAATCTTCTTTATCATGCTAGGATTAGCAGGAAAAAGCAAAAAATTTCAGAATTGCACCTTGCAATGTGGAGATATTACTGTTTGTGCATTTACAATATTCATTGATTTTTGCCATTGAAAAACATGTTTTTCATATACCAGAAATGTTTGAAGCTACTGACTGAATGAAAGGAGCTGGCATCTCACTCTCTTTGAATCTTCTTTATCATGCTAGGATTAACAGGAAAAAGCTAAAAATTTCAGAATTGCACCGTGCAATGTGGAGATATTACTGTTTGTGCATTTACAATATTCATTGATTTTTGCCATTGAAAAACATGTTTTTCATATACCAGAAATGTTTGAAGCTACTGACTGAATGAAAGGAGCTGGCATCTCACTCTCTTTGAATCTTCTTTATCATGCTAGGATTAGCAGGAAAAAGCAAAACATTTCAGAATTGCACCTTGCAATGTGGAGATATTACTGTTTGTGCATTTACAATATTCATTGATTTTTGCCATTGAAAAACATGTTTTTCATATACCAGAAATGTTTGAAGCTACTGACTGAATGAAAGGAGCTGGCATCTCACTCTCTTTGAATCTTCTTTATCATGCTAGGATTAACAGGAAAAAGCAAAAAATTTCAGAATTGCACCTTGCAATGTGGAGATATTACTGTTTGTGCATTTACAATATTCATTGATTTTTGCCATTGAAAAACATGTTTTTCATATACCAGAAATGTTTGAAGCTACTGACTGAATGAAAGGAGCTGGCATCTCACTCTCTTTGAATCTTCTTTATCATGCTAGGATTAGCAGGAAAAAGCAAAAAATTTCAGAATTGCACCTTGCAATGTGGAGATATTACTGTTTGTGCATTTACAATATTCATTGATTTTTGCCATTGAAAAACGTTTTTCATATACCAGAAATGTTTGAAGCTACTGACTGAATGAAAGGAGCTGGCATCTCACTCTCTTTGAATCTTCTTTATCATGCTAGGATTAACAGGAAAAAGCAAAAAATTTCAGAATTGCACCTTGCAATGTGGAGATATTACTGTTTGTGCATTTACAATATTCATTGATTTTTGCCATTGAAAAACATGTTTTTCATATACCAGAAATGTTTGAAGCTACTGACTGAATGAAAGGAGCTGGCATCTCACTCTCTTTGAATCTTCTTTATCATGCTAGGATTAACAGGAAAAAGCAAAAAATTTCAGAATTGCACCTTGCAATGTGGAGATATTACTGTTTGTGCATTTACAATATTCATTGATTTTTGCCATTGAAAAACATGTTTTTCATATACCAGAAATGTTTGAAGCTACTGACTGAATGAAAGGAGCTGGCATCTCAACCTCTTTGAATCTTCTTTATCATGCTAGGATTAACAGGAAAAAGCTAAAAATTTCAGAATTGCACCGTGCAATGTGGAGATATTACTGTTTGTGCATTTACAATATTCATTGATTTTTGCCATTGAAAAACATGTTTTTCATATACCAGAAATGTTTGAAGCTACTGACTGAATGAAAGGAGCTGGCATCTCACTCTCTTTGAATCTTCTTTATCATACTAAGAGGAGCAGGAGAAAGCAAAAAATTTCAGAATTGCACCTTGCAATGCGGAGAAATTACTGTTTGTGCATTTACAATATTCATTGATTTTTGCCATTGAAAAACGTCCAGAAATGATTGAAGCTACTGACTGAATGAAAGGAGCTGGCATCTCACTCTCTTTGAATCTTCTTTATCATGCTAAGAGGAGCAGGAAAAAGCAAAAAATTTCAGAATTGCACCTTGCAATGCGGAGAAATTACTGTTTGTGCATTTACAATATTCATTGATTTTTGCCATTGAAAAACGTCCAGAAATGATTGAAGCTATTGACTGAATGAAAGGAGCTGGCATCTCACTCTCTTTGAATCTTCTTTATCATGCTAAGAGGAGCAGGAAAAAGCAAAAAATTTCAGAATTGCACCTTGCAATGCGGAGAAATTACTGTTTGTGCATTTACAATATTCATTGATTTTTGCCATTGAAAAACATGTTTTTCATATACCAGAAATGTTTGAAGCTACTGACTGAATGAAAGGAGCTGGCATCTCACTCTCTTTGAATCTTCTTTATCATGCTAGGATTAACAGGAAAAAGCAAAAAATTTCAGAATTGCACCTTGCAATGTGGAGATATTACTGTTTGTGGATTTACAATATTCATTGATTTTTGCCATTGAAAAACATGTTTTTCATATACCAGAAATGTTTGAAGCTACTGACTGAATGAAAGGAGCTGGCATCTCACTCTCTTTGAATCTTCTTTATCATACTAAGAGGAGCAGGAGAAAGCAAAAAATTTCAGAATTGCACCTTGCAATGCGGAGAAATTACTGTTTGTGCATTTACAATATTCATTGATTTTTGCCATTGAAAAACGTCCAGAAATGATTGAAGCTACTGACTGAATGAAAGGAGCTGGCATCTCACTCTCTTTGAATCTTCTTTATCATGCTAAGAGGAGCAGGAAAAAGCAAAAAATTTCAGAATTGCACCTTGCAATGCGGAGAAATTACTGTTTGTGCATTTACAATATTCATTGATTTTTGCCATTGAAAAACGTCCAGAAATGATTGAAGCTATTGACTGAATGAAAGGAGCTGGCATCTCACTCTCTTTGAATCTTCTTTATCATGCTAAGAGGAGCAGGAAAAAGCAAAAAATTTCAGAATTGCACCTTGCAATGCGGAGAAATTACTGTTTGTGCATTTACAATATTCATTGATTTTTGCCATTGAAAAACATGTTTTTCATATACCAGAAATGTTTGAAGCTACTGACTGAATGAAAGGAGCTGGCATCTCACTCTCTTTGAATCTTCTTTATCATGCTAGGATTAACAGGAAAAAGCAAAAAATTTCAGAATTGCACCTTGCAATGTGGAGATATTACTGTTTGTGCATTTACAATATTCATTGATTTTTGCCATTGAAAAACATGTTTTTCATATACCAGAAATGTTTGAAGCTACTGACTGAATGAAAGGAGCTGGCATCTCAACCTCTTTGAATCTTCTTTATCATGCTAGGATTAACAGGAAAAAGCTAAAAATTTCAGAATTGCACCGTGCAATGTGGAGATATTACTGTTTGTGCATTTACAATATTCATTGATTTTTGCCATTGAAAAACATGTTTTTCATATACCAGAAATGTTTGAAGCTACTGACTGAATGAAAGGAGCTGGCATCTCACTCTCTTTGAATCTTCTTTATCATACTAAGAGGAGCAGGAGAAAGCAAAAAATTTCAGAATTGCACCTTGCAATGCGGAGAAATTACTGTTTGTGCATTTACAATATTCATTGATTTTTGCCATTGAAAAACGTCCAGAAATGATTGAAGCTACTGACTGAATGAAAGGAGCTGGCATCTCACTCTCTTTGAATCTTCTTTATCATGCTAAGAGGAGCAGGAAAAAGCAAAAAATTTCAGAATTGCACCTTGCAATGCGGAGAAATTACTGTTTGTGCATTTACAATATTCATTGATTTTTGCCATTGAAAAACGTCCAGAAATGATTGAAGCTATTGACTGAATGAAAGGAGCTGGCATCTCACTCTCTTTGAATCTTCTTTATCATGCTAAGAGGAGCAGGAAAAAGCAAAAAATTTCAGAATTGCACCTTGCAATGCGGAGAAATTACTGTTTGTGCATTTACAATATTCATTGATTTTTGCCATTGAAAAACATGTTTTTCATATACCAGAAATGTTTGAAGCTACTGACTGAATGAAAGGAGCTGGCATCTCACTCTCTTTGAATCTTCTTTATCATGCTAGGATTAACAGGAAAAAGCAAAAAATTTCAGAATTGCACCTTGCAATGTGGAGATATTACTGTTTGTGCATTTACAATATTCATTGATTTTTGCCATTGAAAAACATGTTTTTCATATACCAGAAATGTTTGAAGCTACTGACTGAATGAAAGGAGCTGGCATCTCACTCTCTTTGAATCTTCTTTATCATGCTAGGATTAACAGGAAAAAGCAAAAAATTTCAGAATTGCACCTTGCAATGTGGAGATATTACTGTTTGTGCATTTACAATATTCATTGATTTTTGCCATTGAAAAACATGTTTTTCATATACCAGAAATGTTTGAAGCTACTGACTGAATGAAAGGAGCTGGCATCTCACTCTCTTTGAATCTTCTTTATCATGCTAGGATTAGCAGGAAAAAGCAAAAAATTTCAGAATTGCACCTTGCAATGTGGAGATATTACTGTTTGTGCATTTACAATATTCATTGATTTTTGCCATTGAAAAACATGTTTTTCATATACCAGAAATGTTTGAAGCTACTGACTGAATGAAAGGAGCTGGCATCTCACTCTCTTTGAATCTTCTTTATCATGCTAGGATTAACAGGAAAAAGCTAAAAATTTCAGAATTGCACCGTGCAATGTGGAGATATTACTGTTTGTGCATTTACAATATTCATTGATTTTTGCCATTGAAAAACATGTTTTTCATATACCAGAAATGTTTGAAGCTACTGACTGAATGAAAGGAGCTGGCATCTCACTCTCTTTGAATCTTCTTTATCATGCTAGGATTAGCAGGAAAAAGCAAAAAATTTCAGAATTGCACCTTGCAATGTGGAGATATTACTGTTTGTGCATTTACAATATTCATTGATTTTTGCCATTGAAAAACATGTTTTTCATATACCAGAAATGTTTGAAGCTACTGACTGAATGAAAGGAGCTGGCATCTCACTCTCTTTGAATCTTCTTTATCATGCTAGGATTAACAGGAAAAAGCAAAAAATTTCAGAATTGCACCTTGCAATGTGGAGATATTACTGTTTGTGCATTTACAATATTCATTGATTTTTGCCATTGAAAAACATGTTTTTCATATACCAGAAATGTTTGAAGCTACTGACTGAATGAAAGGAGCTGGCATCTCACTCTCTTTGAATCTTCTTTATCATGCTAGGATTAACAGGAAAAAGCTAAAAATTTCAGAATTGCACCGTGCAATGTTGAGATATTACTGTTTGTGCATTTACAATATTCATTGATTTTTGCCATTGAAAAACATGTTTTTCATATACCAGAAATGTTTGAAGCTACTGACTGAATGAAAGGAGCTGGCATCTCACTCTCTTTGAATCTTCTTTATCATGCTAGGATTAGCAGGAAAAAGCAAAAAATTTCAGAATTGCACCTTGCAATGTGGAGATATTACTGTTTGTGCATTTACAATATTCATTGATTTTTGCCATTGAAAAACATGTTTTTCATATACCAGAAATGTTTGAAGCTACTGACTGAATGAAAGGAGCTGGCATCTCACTCTCTTTGAATCTTCTTTATCATGCTAGGATTAACAGGAAAAAGCTAAAAATTTCAGAATTGCACCGTGCAATGTGGAGATATTACTGTTTGTGCATTTACAATATTCATTGATTTTTGCCATTGAAAAACATGTTTTTCATATACCAGAAATGTTTGAAGCTACTGACTGAATGAAAGGAGCTGGCATCTCACTCTCTTTGAATCTTCTTTATCATGCTAGGATTAGCAGGAAAAAGCAAAACATTTCAGAATTGCACCTTGCAATGTGGAGATATTACTGTTTGTGCATTTACAATATTCATTGATTTTTGCCATTGAAAAACATGTTTTTCATATACCAGAAATGTTTGAAGCTACTGACTGAATGAAAGGAGCTGGCATCTCACTCTCTTTGAATCTTCTTTATCATGCTAGGATTAACAGGAAAAAGCAAAAAATTTCAGAATTGCACCTTGCAATGTGGAGATATTACTGTTTGTGCATTTACAATATTCATTGATTTTTGCCATTGAAAAACATGTTTTTCATATACCAGAAATGTTTGAAGCTACTGACTGAATGAAAGGAGCTGGCATCTCACTCTCTTTGAATCTTCTTTATCATGCTAGGATTAGCAGGAAAAAGCAAAAAATTTCAGAATTGCACCTTGCAATGTGGAGATATTACTGTTTGTGCATTTACAATATTCATTGATTTTTGCCATTGAAAAACATGTTTTTCATATACCAGAAATGTTTGAAGCTACTGACTGAATGAAAGGAGCTGGCATCTCACTCTCTTTGAATCTTCTTTATCATGCTAGGATTAACAGGAAAAAGCTAAAAATTTCAGAATTGCACCGTGCAATGTGGAGATATTACTGTTTGTGCATTTACAATATTCATTGATTTTTGCCATTGAAAAACATGTTTTTCATATACCAGAAATGTTTGAAGCTACTGACTGAATGAAAGGAGCTGGCATCTCACTCTCTTTGAATCTTCTTTATCATGCTAGGATTAGCAGGAAAAAGCAAAAAATTTCAGAATTGCACCTTGCAATGTGGAGATATTACTGTTTGTGCATTTACAATATTCATTGATTTTTGCCATTGAAAAACATGTTTTTCATATACCAGAAATGTTTGAAGCTACTGACTGAATGAAAGGAGCTGGCATCTCACTCTCTTTGAATCTTCTTTATCATGCTAGGATTAACAGGAAAA
Organism: Phyllobates terribilis; assembly: GCF_046119375.1. NCBI lineage: Eukaryota > Metazoa > Chordata > Amphibia > Anura > Dendrobatidae > Phyllobates > Phyllobates terribilis. Next base: position 27,061 of record NW_027370097.1, read on the forward strand.
AGCAAAAAATTTCAGAATTGCACCTTGCAATGTGGAGATATTACTGTTTGTGCATTTACAATATTCATTGATTTTTGCCATTGAAAAACATGTTTTTCATATACCAGAAATGTTTGAAGCTACTGACTGAATGAAAGGAGCTGGCATCTCACTCTCTTTGAATCTTCTTTATCATGCTAGGATTAACAGGAAAAAGCTAAAAATTTCAGAATTGCACCGTGCAATGTGGAGATATTACTGTTTGTGCATTTACAATATTCATTGATTTTTGCCATTGAAAAACATGTTTTTCATATACCAGAAATGTTTGAAGCTACTGACTGAATGAAAGGAGCTGGCATCTCACTCTCTTTGAATCTTCTTTATCATGCTAGGATTAGCAGGAAAAAGCAAAAAATTTCAGAATTGCACCTTGCAATGTGGAGATATTACTGTTTGTGCATTTACAATATTCATTGATTTTTGCCATTGAAAAACGTTTTTCATATACCAGAAATGTTTGAAGCTACTGACTGAATGAAAGGAGCTGGCATCTCACTCTCTTTGAATCTTCTTTATCATGCTAGGATTAACAGGAAAAAGCTAAAAATTTCAGAATTGCACCTTGCAATGTGGAGATATTACTGTTTGTGCATTTACAATATTCATTGATTTTTGCCATTGAAAAACATGTTTTTCATATACCAGAAATGTTTGAAGCTACTGACTGAATGAAAGGAGCTGGCATCTCACTCTCTTTGAATCTTCTTTATCATGCTAGGATTAGCAGGAAAAAGCAAAAAATTTCAGAATTGCACCTTGCAATGTGGAGATATTACTGTTTGTGCATTTACAATATTCATTGATTTTTGCCATTGAAAAACATGTTTTTCATATACCAGAAATGTTTGAAGCTACTGACTGAATGAAAGGAGCTGGCATCTCACTCTCTTTGAATCTTCTTTATCATGCTAGGATTAACAGGAAAAAGCAAAGAATTTCAGAATTGCACCTTGCAATGTGGAGATATTACTGTTTGTGCATTTACAATATTCATTGATTTTTGCCATTGAAAAACATGTTTTTCATATACCAGAAATGTTTGAAGCTACTGACTGAATGAAAGGAGCTGGCATCTCACTCTCTTTGAATCTTCTTTATCATGCTAGGATTAACAGGAAAAAGCTAAAAATTTCAGAATTGCACCGTGCAATGTGGAGATATTACTGTTTGTGCATTTACAATATTCATTGATTTTTGCCATTGAAAAACATGTTTTTCATATACCAGAAATGTTTGAAGCTACTGACTGAATGAAAGGAGCTGGCATCTCACTCTCTTTGAATCTTCTTTATCATGCTAGGATTAGCAGGAAAAAGCAAAAAATTTCAGAATTGCACCTTGCAATGTGGAGATATTACTGTTTGTGCATTTACAATATTCATTGATTTTTGCCATTGAAAAACATGTTTTTCATATACCAGAAATGTTTGAAGCTACTGACTGAATGAAAGGAGCTGGCATCTCACTCTCTTTGAATCTTCTTTATCATGCTAGGATTAACAGGAAAAAGCTAAAAATTTCAGAATTGCACCGTGCAATGTGGAGATATTACTGTTTGTGCATTTACAATATTCATTGATTTTTGCCATTGAAAAACATGTTTTTCATATACCAGAAATGTTTGAAGCTACTGACTGAATGAAAGGAGCTGGCATCTCACTCTCTTTGAATCTTCTTTATCATGCTAGGATTAGCAGGAAAAAGCAAAAAATTTCAGAATTGCACCTTGCAATGTGGAGATATTACTGTTTGTGCATTTACAATATTCATTGATTTTTGCCATTGAAAAACATGTTTTTCATATACCAGAAATGTTTGAAGCTACTGACTGAATGAAAGGAGCTGGCATCTCACTCTCTTTGAATCTTCTTTATCATGCTAGGATTAACAGGAAAAAGCAAAAAATTTCAGAATTGCACCTTGCAATGTGGAGATATTACTGTTTGTGCATTTACAATATTCATTGATTTTTGCCATTGAAAAACATGTTTTTCATATACCAGAAATGTTTGAAGCTACTGACTGAATGAAAGGAGCTGGCATCTCACTCTCTTTGAATCTTCTTTATCATGCTAGGATTAGCAGGAAAAAGCAAAAAATTTCAGAATTGCACCTTGCAATGTGGAGATATTACTGTTTGTGCATTTACAATATTCATTGATTTTTGCCATTGAAAAACATGTTTTTCATATACCAGAAATGTTTGAAGCTACTGACTGAAAGGAGCTGGCATCTCACTCTCTTTGAATCTTCTTTATCATGCTAGGATTAACAGGAAAAAGCTAAAAATTTCAGAATTGCACCGTGCAATGTGGAGATATTACTGTTTGTGCATTTACAATATTCATTGATTTTTGCCATTGAAAAACATGTTTTTCATATACCAGAAATGTTTGAAGCTACTGACTGAATGAAAGGAGCTGGCATCTCACTCTCTTTGAATCTTCTTTATCATGCTAAGAGGAGCAGGAAAAAGCAAAAAATTTCAGAATTGCACCTTCAATGCGGAGAAATTACTCTTTGTGCATTTACAATATTCATTGATTTTTGCCTTGAAAAACGTCCAGAAATGATTGAAGCTACTGACTGAATGAAAGGAGCTGGCATCTCACTCTCTTTGAATCTTCTTTATCATGCTAAGAGGAGCAGGAAAAAGCAAAAAAATTTCAGAATTGCACCTTGCAATGCGGAGAAATTACTGTTTGTGCATTTACAATATTCATTAATTTTTGCCATTGAAAAACATCATGTTATTCATATACCAGAAATGATTGAAGCTACTGACTGAATGAAAGGAGCTGGCATCTCACTCTCTTTGAATCTTCTTTATCATGCTAAGAGGAGCAGGAAAAAGCAAAAAATTTCAGAATTGCACCTTGCAATGCGGAGAAATTACTGTTTGTGCATTTACAATATTCATTGATTTTTGCCATTGAAAAACATCATGTTATTCATATACCAGAAATGTTTGAAGCTACTGACTGAATGAAAGGAGCTGGCATCTCACTCTCTTTGAATCTTCTTTATCATACTAAGAGGAGCAGGAAAAAGCAAAAAATTTCAGAATTGCACCTTGCAATGCGGAGAAATTACTGTTTGTGCATTTACAATATTCATTGATTTTTGCCATTGAAAAACGTCCAGAAATGATTGAAGCTACTGACTGAATGAAAGGAGCTGGCATCTCACTCTCTTTGAATCTTCTTTATCATGCTAAGAGGAGCAGGAAAAAGCAAAAAATTTCAGAATTGCACCTTGCAATGCGGAGAAATTACTGTTTGTGCATTTACAATATTCATTGATTTTTGCCATTGAAAAACGTCCAGAAATGATTGAAGCTACTGACTGAATGAAAGGAGCTGGCATCTCACTCTCTTTGAATCTTCTTTATCATGCTAAGAGGAGCAGGAAAAAGCAAAAAATTTCAGAATTGCACCTTGCAATGCGGAGAAATTACTGTTTGTGCATTTACAATATTCATTGATTTTTGCCGCCATTGAAAAACATCATGTTATTCATATACCAGAAATGTTTGAAGCTACTGACTGAATGAAAGGAGCTGGCATCTCACTCTCTTTGAATCTTCTTTATCATGCTAGGATTAACAGGAAAAAGCTAAAAATTTCAGAATTGCACCGTGCAATGTGGAGATATTACTGTTTGTGCATTTACAATATTCATTGATTTTTGCCATTGAAAAACATGTTTTTCATATACCAGAAATGTTTGAAGCTACTGACTGAATGAAAGGAGCTGGCATCTCACTCTCTTTGAATCTTCTTTATCATGCTAGGATTAGCAGGAAAAAGCAAAAAATTTCAGAATTGCTCCTTGCAATGTGGAGATATTACTGTTTGTGCATTTACAATATTCATTGATTTTTGCCATTGAAAAACATGTTTTTCATATACCAGAAATGTTTGAAGCTACTGACTGAATGAAAGGAGCTGGCATCTCACTCTCTTTGAATCTTCTTTATCATGCTAGGATTAACAGGAAAAAGCAAAAAATTTCAGAATTGCACCTTGCAATGTGGAGATATTACTGTTTGTGCATTTACAATATTCATTGATTTTTGCCATTGAAAAACATGTTTTTCATATACCAGAAATGTTTGAAGCTACTGACTGAAAGGAGCTGGCATCTCACTCTCTTTGAATCTTCTTTATCATGCTAGGATTAACAGGAAAAAGCTAAAAATTTCAGAATTGCACCGTGCAATGTGGAGATATTACTGTTTGTGCATTTACAATATTCATTGATTTTTGCCATTGAAAAACATGTTTTTCATATACCAGAAATGTTTGAAGCTACTGACTGAATGAAAGGAGCTGGCATCTCACTCTCTTTGAATCTTCTTTATCATGCTAAGAGGAGCAGGAAAAAGCAAAAAATTTCAGAATTGCACCTTCAATGCGGAGAAATTACTCTTTGTGCATTTACAATATTCATTGATTTTTGCCATTGAAAAACGTCCAGAAATGATTGAAGCTACTGACTGAATGAAAGGAGCTGGCATCTCACTCTCTTTGAATCTTCTTTATCATGCTAAGAGGAGCAGGAAAAAGCAAAAAAATTTCAGAATTGCACCTTGCAATGCGGAGAAATTACTGTTTGTGCATTTACAATATTCATTAATTTTTGCCATTGAAAAACATCATGTTATTCATATACCAGAAATGATTGAAGCTACTGACTGAATGAAAGGAGCTGGCATCTCACTCTCTTTGAATCTTCTTTATCATGCTAAGAGGAGCAGGAAAAAGCAAAAAATTTCAGAATTGCACCTTGCAATGCGGAGAAATTACTGTTTGTGCATTTACAATATTCATTGATTTTTGCCATTGAAAAACATCATGTTATTCATATACCAGAAATGTTTGAAGCTACTGACTGAATGAAAGGAGCTGGCATCTCACTCTCTTTGAATCTTCTTTATCATACTAAGAGGAGCAGGAAAAAGCAAAAAATTTCAGAATTGCACCTTGCAATGCGGAGAAATTACTGTTTGTGCATTTACAATATTCATTGATTTTTGCCATTGAAAAACGTCCAGAAATGATTGAAGCTACTGACTGAATGAAAGGAGCTGGCATCTCACTCTCTTTGAATCTTCTTTATCATGCTAAGAGGAGCAGGAAAAAGCAAAAAATTTCAGAATTGCACCTTGCAATGCGGAGAAATTACTGTTTGTGCATTTACAATATTCATTGATTTTTGCCATTGAAAAACGTCCAGAAATGATTGAAGCTACTGACTGAATGAAAGGAGCTGGCATCTCACTCTCTTTGAATCTTCTTTATCATGCTAAGAGGAGCAGGAAAAAGCAAAAAATTTCAGAATTGCACCTTGCAATGCGGAGAAATTACTGTTTGTGCATTTACAATATTCATTGATTTTTGCCGCCATTGAAAAACATCATGTTATTCATATACCAGAAATGTTTGAAGCTACTGACTGAATGAAAGGAGCTGGCATCTCACTCTCTTTGAATCTTCTTTATCATGCTAGGATTAACAGGAAAAAGCTAAAAATTTCAGAATTGCACCGTGCAATGTGGAGATATTACTGTTTGTGCATTTACAATATTCATTGATTTTTGCCATTGAAAAACATGTTTTTCATATACCAGAAATGTTTGAAGCTACTGACTGAATGAAAGGAGCTGGCATCTCACTCTCTTTGAATCTTCTTTATCATGCTAGGATTAGCAGGAAAAAGCAAAAAATTTCAGAATTGCTCCTTGCAATGTGGAGATATTACTGTTTGTGCATTTACAATATTCATTGATTTTTGCCATTGAAAAACATGTTTTTCATATACCAGAAATGTTTGAAGCTACTGACTGAATGAAAGGAGCTGGCATCTCACTCTCTTTGAATCTTCTTTATCATGCTAGGATTAACAGGAAAAAGCAAAAAATTTCAGAATTGCACCTTGCAATGTGGAGATATTACTGTTTGTGCATTTACAATATTCATTGATTTTTGCCATTGAAAAACATGTTTTTCATATACCAGAAATGTTTGAAGCTACTGACTGAATGAAAGGAGCTGGCATCTCACTCTCTTTGAATCTTCTTTATCATGCTAGGATTAACAGGAAAAAGCAAAAAATTTCAGAATTGCACCTTGCAATGTGGAGATATTACTGTTTGTGCATTTACAATATTCATTGATTTTTGCCATTGAAAAACATGTTTTTCATATACCAGAAATGTTTGAAGCTACTGACTGAATGAAAGGAGCTGGCATCTCAACCTCTTTGAATCTTCTTTATCATGCTAGGATTAACAGGAAAAAGCTAAAAATTTCAGAATTGCACCGTGCAATGTGGAGATATTACTGTTTGTGCATTTACAATATTCATTGATTTTTGCCATTGAAAAACATGTTTTTCATATACCAGAAATGTTTGAAGCTACTGACTGAATGAAAGGAGCTGGCATCTCACTCTCTTTGAATCTTCTTTATCATACTAAGAGGAGCAGGAGAAAGCAAAAAATTTCAGAATTGCACCTTGCAATGCGGAGAAATTACTGTTTGTGCATTTACAATATTCATTGATTTTTGCCATTGAAAAACGTCCAGAAATGATTGAAGCTACTGACTGAATGAAAGGAGCTGGCATCTCACTCTCTTTGAATCTTCTTTATCATGCTAAGAGGAGCAGGAAAAAGCAAAAAATTTCAGAATTGCACCTTGCAATGCGGAGAAATTACTGTTTGTGCATTTACAATATTCATTGATTTTTGCCATTGAAAAACGTCCAGAAATGATTGAAGCTACTGACTGAATGAAAGGAGCTGGCATCTCACTCTCTTTGAATCTTCTTTATCATGCTAAGAGGAGCAGGAAAAAGCAAAAAATTTCAGAATTGCACCTTGCAATGCGGAGAAATTACTGTTTGTGCATTTACAATATTCATTGATTTTTGCCATTGAAAAACATGTTTTTCATATACCAGAAATGTTTGAAGCTACTGACTGAATGAAAGGAGCTGGCATCTCACTCTCTTTGAATCTTCTTTATCATGCTAGGATTAACAGGAAAAAGCAAAAAATTTCAGAATTGCACCTTGCAATGTGGAGATATTACTGTTTGTGCATTTACAATATTCATTGATTTTTGCCATTGAAAAACATGTTTTTCATATACCAGAAATGTTTGAAGCTACTGACTGAATGAAAGGAGCTGGCATCTCAATCTCTTTGAATCTTCTTTATCATGCTAGGATTAACAGGAAAAAGCTAAAAATTTCAGAATTGCACCGTGCAATGTTGAGATATTACTGTTTGTGCATTTACAATATTCATTGATTTTTGCCATTGAAAAACATGTTTTTCATATACCAGAAATGTTTGAAGCTACTGACTGAATGAAAGGAGCTGGCATCTCACTCTCTTTGAATCTTCTTTATCATGCTAGGATTAGCAGGAAAAAGCAAAAAATTTCAGAATTGCACCTTGCAATGTGGAGATATTACTGTTTGTGCATTTACAATATTCATTGATTTTTGCCATTGAAAAACATGTTTTTCATATACCAGAAATGTTTGAAGCTACTGACTGAATGAAAGGAGCTGGCATCTCACTCTCTTTGAATCTTCTTTATCATGCTAGGATTAACAGGAAAAAGCTAAAAATTTCAGAATTGCACCGTGCAATGTGGAGATATTACTGTTTGTGCATTTACAATATTCATTGATTTTTGCCATTGAAAAACATGTTTTTCATATACCAGAAATGTTTGAAGCTACTGACTGAATGAAAGGAGCTGGCATCTCACTCTCTTTGAATCTTCTTTATCATGCTAGGATTAGCAGGAAAAAGCAAAAAATTTCAGAATTGCACCTTGCAATGTGGAGATATTACTGTTTGTGCATTTACAATATTCATTGATTTTTGCCATTGAAAAACATGTTTTTCATATACCAGAAATGTTTGAAGCTACTGACTGAATGAAAGGAGCTGGCATCTCACTCTCTTTGAATCTTCTTTATCATGCTAGGATTAACAGGAAAAAGCAAAAAATTTCAGAATTGCACCTTGCAATGTGGAGATATTACTGTTTGTGCATTTACAATATTCATTGATTTTTGCCATTGAAAAACATGTTTTTCATATACCAGAAATGTTTGAAGCTACTGACTGAATGAAAGGAGCTGGCATCTCACTCTCTTTGAATCTTCTTTATCATGCTAGGATTAACAGGAAAAAGCTAAAAATTTCAGAATTGCACCGTGCAATGTGGAGATATTACTGTTTGTGCATTTACAATATTCATTGATTTTTGCCATTGAAAAACATGTTTTTCATATACCAGAAATGTTTGAAGCTACTGACTGAATGAAAGGAGCTGGCATCTCACTCTCTTTGAATCTTCTTTATCATGCTAGGATTAGCAGGAAAAAGCAAAAAATTTCAGAATTGCACCTTGCAATGTGGAGATATTACTGTTTGTGCATTTACAATATTCATTGATTTTTGCCATTGAAAAACATGTTTTTCATATACCAGAAATGTTTGAAGCTACTGACTGAATGAAAGGAGCTGGCATCTCACTCTCTTTGAATCTTCTTTATCATGCTAGGATTAACAGGAAAAAGCTAAAAATTTCAGAATTGCACCTTGCAATGTGGAGATATTACTGTTTGTGCATTTACAATATTCATTGATTTTTGCCATTGAAAAACGTTTTTCATATACCAGAAATGTTTGAAGCTACTGACTGAATGAAAGGAGCTGGCATCTCACTCTCTTTGAATCTTCTTTATCATGCTAGGATTAGCAGGAAAAAGCAAAAAATTTCAGAATTGCACCTTGCAATGTGGAGATATTAGTTTGTGCATTTACAATATTCATTGATTTTTGCCATTGAAAAACATGTTTTTCATATACCAGAAATGTTTGAAGCTACTGACTGAATGAAAGGAGCTGGCATCTCACTCTCTTTGAATCTTCTTTATCATGCTAGGATTAACAGGAAAAAGCAAAGAATTTCAGAATTGCACCTTGCAATGTGGAGATATTACTGTTTGTGCATTTACAATATTCATTGATTTTTGCCATTGAAAAACATGTTTTTCATATACCAGAAATGTTTGAAGCTACTGACTGAATGAAAGGAGCTGGCATCTCACTCTCTTTGAATCTTCTTTATCATGCTAGGATTAACAGGAAAAAGCTAAAAATTTCAGAATTGCACCGTGCAATGTGGAGATATTACTGTTTGTGCATTTACAATATTCATTGATTTTTGCCATTGAAAAACATGTTATTCATATACCAGAAATGTTTGAAGCTACTGACTGAATGAAAGGAGCTGGCATCTCACTCTCTTTGAATCTTCTTTATCATACTAAGAGGAGCAGGAAAAAGCAAAAAATTTCAGAATTGCACCTTGCAATGCGGAGAAATTACTGTTTGTGCATTTACAATATTCATTGATTTTTGCCATTGAAAAACGTCCAGAAATGATTGAAGCTACTGACTGAATGAAAGGAGCTGGCATCTCACTCTCTTTGAATCTTCTTTATCATGCTAAGAGGAGCAGGAAAAAGCAAAAAATTTCAGAATTGCACCTTGCAATGCGGAGAAATTACTGTTTGTGCATTTACAATATTCATTGATTTTTGCCATTGAAAAACGTCCAGAAATGATTGAAGCTACTGACTGAATGAAAGGAGCTGGCATCTCACTCTCTTTGAATCTTCTTTATCATGCTAAGAGGAGCAGGAAAAAGCAAAAAATTTCAGAATTGCACCTTGCAATGCGGAGAAATTACTGTTTGTGCATTTACAATATTCATTGATTTTTGCCGCCATTGAAAAACATCATGTTATTCATATACCAGAAATGTTTGAAGCTACTGACTGAATGAAAGGAGCTGGCATCTCACTCTCTTTGAATCTTCTTTATCATGCTAGGATTAACAGGAAAAAGCTAAAAATTTCAGAATTGCACCGTGCAATGTGGAGATATTACTGTTTGTGCATTTACAATATTCATTGATTTTTGCCATTGAAAAACATGTTTTTCATATACCAGAAATGTTTGAAGCTACTGACTGAATGAAAGGAGCTGGCATCTCACTCTCTTTGAATCTTCTTTATCATGCTAGGATTAGCAGGAAAAAGCAAAAAATTTCAGAATTGCTCCTTGCAATGTGGAGATATTACTGTTTGTGCATTTACAATATTCATTGATTTTTGCCATTGAAAAACATGTTTTTCATATACCAGAAATGTTTGAAGCTACTGACTGAATGAAAGGAGCTGGCATCTCACTCTCTTTGAATCTTCTTTATCATGCTAGGATTAACAGGAAAAAGCAAAAAATTTCAGAATTGCACCTTGCAATGTGGAGATATTACTGTTTGTGCATTTACAATATTCATTGATTTTTGCCATTGAAAAACATGTTTTTCATATACCAGAAATGTTTGAAGCTACTGACTGAATGAAAGGAGCTGGCATCTCACTCTCTTTGAATCTTCTTTATCATGCTAGGATTAACAGGAAAAAGCAAAAAATTTCAGAATTGCACCTTGCAATGTGGAGATATTACTGTTTGTGCATTTACAATATTCATTGATTTTTGCCATTGAAAAACATGTTTTTCATATACCAGAAATGTTTGAAGCTACTGACTGAATGAAAGGAGCTGGCATCTCAACCTCTTTGAATCTTCTTTATCATGCTAGGATTAACAGGAAAAAGCTAAAAATTTCAGAATTGCACCGTGCAATGTGGAGATATTACTGTTTGTGCATTTACAATATTCATTGATTTTTGCCATTGAAAAACATGTTTTTCATATACCAGAAATGTTTGAAGCTACTGACTGAATGAAAGGAGCTGGCATCTCACTCTCTTTGAATCTTCTTTATCATACTAAGAGGAGCAGGAGAAAGCAAAAAATTTCAGAATTGCACCTTGCAATGCGGAGAAATTACTGTTTGTGCATTTACAATATTCATTGATTTTTGCCATTGAAAAACGTCCAGAAATGATTGAAGCTACTGACTGAATGAAAGGAGCTGGCATCTCACTCTCTTTGAATCTTCTTTATCATGCTAAGAGGAGCAGGAAAAAGCAAAAAATTTCAGAATTGCACCTTGCAATGCGGAGAAATTACTGTTTGTGCATTTACAATATTCATTGATT
>NW_027370098.1:0-38268 GCF_046119375.1 Phyllobates terribilis
AATTCAGAATTGCACCTTGCAATGTGGAGATATTACTGTTTTGTGCATTTACAATATTCATTGATTTTTGCCATTGAAACTCTGTTTTTCAATACAGAAATGTTTGAAGCTACTGACTGAATGAAAGGAGCTGGCATCTCACTCTCTTTGAATCTTCTTTATCATGCTAGGATTAGCAGGAAAAAGCAAAAAATTTCAGAATTGCACCTTGCAATGTGGAGATATTACTGTTGTGCATTTACAATATTCATTGATTTTTGCCATTGAAAAACATGTTTTCATATACCAGAAATGTTTGAAGCTACTGACTGAATGAAAGGAGCTGGCATCTCACTCTCTTTGAATCTTCTTTATCATGCTAGGATTAACAGGAAAAAGCAAAAAATTTCAGAATTGCACCTTGCAATGTGGAGATATTACTGTTTGTGCATTTACAATATTCATTGATTTTTGCCATTGAAAAACGTCCAGAAATGTTTGAAGCTACTGACTGAATGAAAGGAGCTGGCATCTCACTCTCTTTGAATCTTCTTTATCATGCTAGGATTAGCAGGAAAAAGCAAAAAATTTCAGAATTGCACCTTGCAATGTGGAGATATTACTGTTTGTGCATTTACAATATTCATTGATTTTTGCCATTGAAAATCATGTTTTTCATATACCAGAAATGTTTGAAGCTACTGACTGAATGAAAGGAGCTGGCATCTCACTCTCTTTGAATCTTCTTTATCATGCTAGGATTAGCAGGAAAAAGCAAAAAATTTCAGAATTGCACCTTGCAATGTGGAGATATTACTGTTTGTGCATTTACAATATTCATTGATTTTTGCCATTGAAAAACGTCCAGAAATGTTTGAAGCTACTGACTGAATGAAAGGAGCTGGCATCTCACTCTCTTTGAATCTTCTTTATCATGCTAGGATTAGCAGGAAAAAGCAAAAAATTTCAGAATTGCACCTTGCAATGTGGAGATATTACTGTTTGTGCATTTACAATATTCATTGATTTTTGCCATTGAAAAACGTCCAGAAATGTTTGAAGCTACTGACTGAATGAAAGGAGCTGGCATCTCACTCTCTTTGAATCTTCTTTATCATGCTAGGATTAGCAGGAAAAAGCAAAAAATTTCAGAATTGCACCTTGCAATGTGGAGATATTACTGTTTGTGCATTTACAATATTCATTGATTTTTGCCATTGAAAAACATCATGTTATTCATATACAGAAATGTTTGAAGCTACTGACTGAATGAAAGGAGCTGGCATCTCACTCTCTTTGAATCTTCTTTATCATGCTAGGATTAACAGGAAAAAGCAAAAAATTTCAGAATTGCACCTTGCAATGTGGAGATATTACTGTTTGTGCATTTACAATATTCATTGATTTTTGCCATTGAAAAACATGTTTTTCATATACCAGAAATGTTTGAAGCTACTGACTGAATGAAAGGAGCTGGCATCTTACTCTCTTTGAATCTTCTTTATCATGCTAGGATTAGCAGGAAAAAGCAAAAAATTTCAGAATTGCACCTTGCAATGTGGAGATATTACTGTTTGTGCATTTACAATATTCATTGATTTTTGCCATTGAAAAACATCATGTTATTCATATACCAGAAATGTTTGAAGCTACTGACTGAATGAAAGGAGCTGGCATCTCACTCTCTTTGTTTTACCATATTTTTTTATTTTTAATAAACAATTTAACAGGGGAATAACACACGTGGCATAAAAGTAGTGACAATCTCACTCTCTTTGAATCTTCTTTATCATGCTAGGATTAACAGGAAAAAGCAAAAAATTTCAGAATTGCACCTTGCAATGTGGAGATATTACTGTTTGTGCATTTACAATATTCATTGATTTTTGCCATTGAAAAACATGTTTTTCATATACCAGAAATGTTTGAAGCTACTGACTGAATGAAGGAGCTGGCATCTCACTCTCTTTGAATCTTCTTTATCATGCTAGGATTAGCAGGAAAAAGCAAAAAATTTCAGAATTGCACCTTGCAATGTGGAGATATTACTGTTTGTGCATTTACAATATTCATTGATTTTTGCCATTGAAAAACGTTTTTCATATACCAGAAATGTTTGAAGCTACTGACTGAATGAAAGGAGCTGGCATCTCACTCTCTTTGAATCTTCTTTATCATGCTAGGATTAGCAGGAAAAAGCAAAAATTTCAGAATTGCACCTTGCAATGTGGAGATATTACTGTTTGTGCATTTACAATATTCATTGATTTTGCCATTGAAAAACATGTTTTTCATATACCAGAAATGTTTGAAGCTACTGACTGAATGAAAGGAGCTGGCATCTCACTCTCTTTGAATCTTCTTTATCATGCTAGGATTAGCAGGAAAAAGCAAAAAATTTCAGAATTGCACCTTGCAATGTGGAGATATTACTGTTTGTGCATTTACAATATTCATTGATTTTTGCCATTGAAAAACATGTTTTTCATATACCAGAAATGTTTGAAGCTACTGACTGAATGAAAGGAGCTGGCATCTCACTCTCTTTGAATCTTCTTTATCATGCTAGGATTAACAGGAAAAAGCAAAAAATTCAGAATTGCACCTTGCAATGTGGAGATATTACTGTTTGTGCATTTACAATATTCATTGATTTTTGCCATTGAAAAACATGTTTTTCATATACCAGAAATGTTTGAAGCTACTGACTGAATGAAAGGAGCTGGCATCTCACTCTCTTTGAATCTTCTTTATCATGCTAGGATTAACAGGAAAAAGCAAAAAATTTCAGAATTGCACCTTGCAATGTGGAGATATTACTGTTTGTGCATTTACAATATTCATTGATTTTTGCCATTGAAAAACTGTCCAGAAATGTTTGAAGCTACTGACTGAATGAAAGGAGCTGGCATCTCACTCTCTTTGAATCTTCTTTATCATGCTAGGATTAGCAGGAAAAAGCAAAAAATTTCAGAATTGCACCTTGCAATGTGGAGATATTACTGTTTGTGCATTTACAATATTCATTGATTTTTGCCATTGAAAATCATGTTTTTCATATACCAGAAATGTTTGAAGCTACTGACTGAATGAAAGGAGCTGGCATCTCACTCTCTTTGAATCTTCTTTATCATGCTAGGATTAGCAGGAAAAAGCAAAAAATTTCAGAATTGCACCTTGCAATGTGGAGATATTACTGTTTGTGCATTTACAATATTCATTGATTTTTGCCATTGAAAAACGTCCAGAAATGTTTGAAGCTACTGACTGAATGAAAGGAGCTGGCATCTCACTCTCTTTGAATCTTCTTTATCATGCTAGGATTAGCAGGAAAAAGCAAAAAATTTCAGAATTGCACCTTGCAATGTGGAGATATTACTGTTTGTGCATTTACAATATTCATTGATTTTTGCCATTGAAAAACATGTTTTCCTTTACCAGAAATGTTTGAAGCTACTGACTGAATGAAAGGAGCTGGCATCTCACTCTCTTTGAATCTTCTTTATCATGCTAGGATTAGCAGGAAAAAGCAAAAAATTTCAGAATTGCACCTTGCAATGTGGAGATATTACTGTTTGTGCATTTACAATATTCATTGATTTTTGCCATTGAAAAACATGTTTTTCATATACCAGAAATGTTTGAAGCTACTGACTGAATGAAAGGAGCTGGCATCTCACTCTCTTTGAATCTTCTTTATCATGCTAGGATTAGCAGGAAAAAGCAAAAAATTTCAGAATTGCACCTTGCAATGTGGAGATATTACTGTTTGTGCATTTACAATATTCATTGATTTTTGCCATTGAAAAACATGTTTTTCATATACCAGAAATGTTTGAAGCTACTGACTGAATGAAAGGAGCTGGCATCTCACTCTCTTTGAATCTTCTTTATCATGCTAGGATTAGCAGGAAAAAGCAAAAAATTTCAGAATTGCACCTTGCAATGTGGAGATATTACTGTTTGTGCATTTACAATATTCATTGATTTTTGCCATTGAAAAACATTTTTTTCATATACCAGAAATGTTTGAAGCTACTGACTGAATGAAAGGAGCTGGCATCTCACTCTCTTTGAATCTTCTTTATCATGCTAGGATTAGCAGGAAAAAGCAAAAAATTTCAGAATTGCACCTTGCAATGTGGAGATATTACTGTTTGTGCATTTACAATATTCATTGATTTTTGCCATTGAAAAACGTTTCATACCAGAAATGTTTGAAGGAAATTTACCTGAAATGAAAGGAGCTGGCATCTCACTCTCTTTGAATCTTCTTTATCATGCTAGGATTAGCAGGAAAAAAGCAAAAAATTTCAGAATTGCACCTTGCAATGTGGAGATATTACTGTTTGTGCATTTACAATATTCATTGATTTTTGCCATTGAAAAACGTTTTCATACCAGAAATGTTTGAAGCTACTGACTGAATGAAAGGAGCTGGCATCTCACTCTGAATCTTCTTTATCATGCTAGGATTAGCAGGAAAAAGCAAAAAATTTCAGAATTGCACCTTGCAATGTGGAGATATTACTGTTTGTGCATTTACAATATTCATTGATTTTTTCCATTGAAAAACATCATGTTATTCATATACCAGAAATGTTTGAAGCTACTGACTGAATGAAAGGAGCTGGCACCTCACTCTCTTTGAATCTTCTTTATCATGCTAGGATTAGCAGGAAAAAGCAAAAAATTTCAGAATTGCACCTTGCAATGTGGAGATATTACTGTTTGTGCATTTACAATATTCATTGATTTTTGCCATTGAAAAACAGTTTTTCATATACCAGAAATGTTTGAAGCTACTGACTGAATGAAAGGAGCTGGCATCTCACTCTCTTTGAATCTTCTTTATCATGCTAGGATTAGCAGGAAAAAGCAAAAAATTTCAGAATTGCACCTTGCAATGTGGAGATATTACTGTTTGTGCATTTACAATATTCATTGATTTTTGCCATTGAAAAACATGTTTTTCATATACCAGAAATGTTTGAAGCTACTGACTGAATGAAAGGAGCTGGCATCTCACTCTCTTTGAATCTTCTTTATCATGCTAGGATTAGCAGGAAAAAGCAAAAAATTTCAGAATTGCACCTTGCAATGTGGAGATATTACTGTTTGTGCATTTACAATATTCATTGATTTTTGCCATTGAAAAACATGTTTTTCATATACCAGAAATGTTTGAAGCTACTGACTGAATGAAAGGAGCTGGCATCTCACTCTCTTTGAATCTTCTTTATCATGCTAGGATTAGCAGGAAAAATTATCATGCTAGGATTAGCAGGAAAAAGCAAAAAATTTCAGAATTGCACCTTGCAATGTGGAGATATTACTGTTTGTGCATTTACAATATTCATTGATTTTTGCCATTGAAAAACATGTTTTTCATATACCAGAAATGTTTGAAGCTACTGACTGAATGAAAGGAGCTGGCATCTCACTCTCTTTGAATCTTCTTTATCATGCTAGGATTAACAGGAAAAAGCAAAAAATTTCAGAATTGCACCTTGCAATGTGGAGATATTACTGTTTGTGCATTTACAATATTCATTGATTTTTGCCATTGAAAAACGTCCAGAAATGTTTGAAGCTACTGACTGAATGAAAGGAGCTGGCATCTCACTCTCTTTGAATCTTCTTTATCATGCTAGGATTAGCAGGAAAAAGCAAAAAATTTCAGAATTGCACCTTGCAATGTGGAGATATTACTGTTTGTGCATTTACAATATTCATTGATTTTTGCCATTGAAAAACATGTTTTTCATATACCAGAAATGTTTGAAGCTACTGACTGAATGAAAGGAGCTGGCATCTCACTCTCTTTGAATCTTCTTTATCATGCTAGGATTAGCAGGAAAAAGCAAAAAATTTCAGAATTGCACCTTGCAATGTGGAGATATTACTGTTTGTGCATTTACAATATTCATTGATTTTTGCCATTGAAAAACATGTTTTTCATATACCAGAAATGTTTGAAGCTACTGACTGAATGAAAGGAGCTGGCATCTCACTCTCTTTGAATCTTCTTTATCATGCTAGGATTAACAGGAAAAAGCAAAAAATTTCAGAATTGCACCTTGCAATGTGGAGATATTACTGTTTGTGCATTTACAATATTCATTGATTTTTGCCATTGAAAAACGTCCAGAAATGTTTGAAGCTACTGACTGAATGAAAGGAGCTGGCATCTCACTCTCTTTGAATCTTCTTTATCATGCTAGGATTAGCAGGAAAAAGCAAAAAATTTCAGAATTGCACCTTGCAATGTGGAGATATTACTGTTTGTGCATTTACAATATTCATTGATTTTTGCCATTGAAAATCATGTTTTTCATATACCAGAAATGTTTGAAGCTACTGACTGAATGAAAGGAGCTGGCATCTCACTCTCTTTGAATCTTCTTTATCATGCTAGGATTAGCAGGAAAAAGCAAAAAATTTCAGAATTGCACCTTGCAATGTGGAGATATTACTGTTTGTGCATTTACAATATTCATTGATTTTTGCCATTGAAAAACGTCCAGAAATGTTTGAAGCTACTGACTGAATGAAAGGAGCTGGCATCTCACTCTCTTTGAATCTTCTTTATCATGCTAGGATTAACAGGAAAAAGCAAAAAATTTCAGAATTGCACCTTGCAATGTGGAGATATTACTGTTTGTGCATTTACAATATTCATTGATTTTTGCCATTGAAAAACGTCCAGAAATGTTTGAAGCTACTGACTGAATGAAAGGAGCTGGCATCTCACTCTCTTTGAATCTTCTTTATCATGCTAGGATTAGCAGGAAAAAGCAAAAAATTTCAGAATTGCACCTTGCAATGTGGAGATATTACTGTTTGTGCATTTACAATATTCATTGATTTTTGCCATTGAAAAACATGTTTTTCATATACCAGAAATGTTTGAAGCTACTGACTGAATGAAAGGAGCTGGCATCTCACTCTCTTTGAATCTTCTTTATCATGCTAGGATTAGCAGGAAAAAGCAAAAAATTTCAGAATTGCACCTTGCAATGTGGAGATATTACTGTTTGTGCATTTACAATATTCATTGATTTTTGCCATTGAAAAACATGTTTTTCATATACCAGAAATGTTTGAAGCTACTGACTGAATGAAAGGAGCTGGCATCTCACTCTCTTTGAATCTTCTTTATCATGCTAGGATTAGCAGGAAAAAGCAAAAAATTTCAGAATTGCACCTTGCAATGTGGAGATATTACTGTTTGTGCATTTACAATATTCATTGATTTTTGCCATTGAAAAACATTTTTTTCATATACCAGAAATGTTTGAAGCTACTGACTGAATGAAAGGAGCTGGCATCTCACTCTCTTTGAATCTTCTTTATCATGCTAGGATTAGCAGGAAAAAGCAAAAAATTTCAGAATTGCACCTTGCAATGTGGAGATATTACTGTTTGTGCATTTACAATATTCATTGATTTTTGCCATTGAAAAACGTCCAGAAATGTTTGAAGCTACTGACAATGAAAGGAGCTGGCATCTCACTCTCTTTGAATCTTCTTTATCATGCTAGGATTAGCAGGAAAAAGCAAAAAATTTCAGAATTGCACCTTGCAATGTGGAGATATTACTGTTTGTGCATTTACAATATTCATTGATTTTTGCCATTGAAAAACGTCCAGAAATGTTTGAAGCTACTGACTGAATGAAAGGAGCTGGCATCTCACTCTGAATCTTCTTTATCATGCTAGGATTTGCAGGAAAAAGCAAAAAATTTCAGAATTGCACCTTGCAATGTGGAGATATTACTGTTTGTGCATTTACAATATTCATTGATTTTTGCCATTGAAAAACATCATGTTATTCATATACCAGAAATGTTTGAAGCTACTGACTGAATGAAAGGAGCTGGCACCTCACTCTCTTTGAATCTTCTTTATCATGCTAGGATTAACAGGAAAAAGCAAAAAATTTCAGAATTGCACCTTGCAATGTGGAGATATTACTGTTTGTGCATTTACAATATTCATTGATTTTTGCCATTGAAAAACGTCCAGAAATGTTTGAAGCTACTGACTGAATGAAAGGAGCTGGCATCTCACTCTCTTTGAATCTTCTTTATCATGCTAGGATTAGCAGGAAAAAGCAAAAAATTTCAGAATTGCACCTTGCAATGTGGAGATATTACTGTTTGTGCATTTACAATATTCATTGATTTTTGCCATTGAAAAACATGTTTTTCATATACCAGAAATGTTTGAAGCTACTGACTGAATGAAAGGAGCTGGCATCTCACTCTCTTTGAATCTTCTTTATCATGCTAGGATTAGCAGGAAAAAGCAAAAAATTTCAGAATTGCACCTTGCAATGTGGAGATATTACTGTTTGTGCATTTACAATATTCATTGATTTTTGCCATTGAAAAACATGTTTTTCATATACCAGAAATGTTTGAAGCTACTGACTGAATGAAAGGAGCTGGCATCTCACTCTCTTTGAATCTTCTTTATCATGCTAGGATTAACAGGAAAAAGCAAAAAATTTCAGAATTGCACCTTGCAATGTGGAGATATTACTGTTTGTGCATTTACAATATTCATTGATTTTTGCCATTGAAAAACGTCCAGAAATGTTTGAAGCTACTGACTGAATGAAAGGAGCTGGCATCTCACTCTCTTTGAATCTTCTTTATCATGCTAGGATTAGCAGGAAAAAGCAAAAAATTTCAGAATTGCACCTTGCAATGTGGAGATATTACTGTTTGTGCATTTACAATATTCATTGATTTTTGCCATTGAAAAACATGTTTTTCATATACCAGAAATGTTTGAAGCTACTGACTGAATGAAAGGAGCTGGCATCTCACTCTCTTTGAATCTTCTTTATCATGCTAGGATTAGCAGAAAAAAGCAAAAAATTTCAGAATTGCACCTTGCAATGTGGAGATATTACTGTTTGTGCATTTACAATATTCATTGATTTTTGCCATTGAAAAACGTCCAGAAATGTTTGAAGCTACTGACTGAATGAAAGGAGCTGGCATCTCACTCTCTTTGAATCTTCTTTATCATGCTAGGATTAACAGGAAAAAGCAAAAAATTTCAGAATTGCACCTTGCAATGTGGAGATATTACTGTTTGTGCATTTACAATATTCATTGATTTTTGCCATTGAAAAACGTCCAGAAATGTTTGAAGCTACTGACTGAATGAAAGGAGCTGGCATCTCACTCTCTTTGAATCTTCTTTATCATGCTAGGATTAGCAGGAAAAAGCAAAAAATTTCAGAATTGCACCTTGCAATGTGGAGATATTACTGTTTGTGCATTTACAATATTCTTTGATTTTTGCCATTGAAAAACATGTTTTTCATATACCAGAAATGTTTGAAGCTACTGACTGAATGAAAGGAGCTGGCATCTCACTCTCTTTGAATCTTCTTTATCATGCTAGGATTAGCAGGAAAAAGCAAAAAATTTCAGAATTGCACCTTGCAATGTGGAGATATTACTGTTTGTGCATTTACAATATTCATTGATTTTTGCCATTGAAAAACATGTTTTTCATATACCAGAAATGTTTGAAGCTACTGACTGAATGAAAGGAGCTGGCATCTCACTCTCTTTGAATCTTCTTTATCATGCTAGGATTAGCAGGAAAAAGCAAAAAATTTCAGAATTGCACCTTGCAATGTGGAGATATTACTGTTTGTGCATTTACAATATTCATTGATTTTTGCCATTGAAAAACATTTTTTTCATATACCAGAAATGTTTGAAGCTACTGACTGAATGAAAGGAGCTGGCATCTCACTCTCTTTGAATCTTCTTTATCATGCTAGGATTAGCAGGAAAAAGCAAAAAATTTCAGAATTGCACCTTGCAATGTGGAGATATTACTGTTTGTGCATTTACAATATTCATTGATTTTTGCCATTGAAAAACGTCCAGAAATGTTTGAAGCTACTGACAATGAAAGGAGCTGGCATCTCACTCTCTTTGAATCTTTATCATGCTAGGATTAGCAGGAAAAAGCAAAAAATTTCAGAATTGCACCTTGCAATGTGGAGATATTACTGTTTGTGCATTTACAATATTCATTGATTTTTGCCATTGAAAAACGTCCAGAAATGTTTGAAGCTACTGACTGAATGAAAGGAGCTGGCATCTCACTCTGAATCTTCTTTATCATGCTAGGATTAGCAGGAAAAAGCAAAAAATTTCAGAATTGCACCTTGCAATGTGGAGATATTACTGTTTGTGCATTTACAATATTCATTGATTTTTGCCATTGAAAAACATC
The DNA here is from genome assembly GCF_046119375.1 of Phyllobates terribilis. Classification (NCBI taxonomy): domain Eukaryota; kingdom Metazoa; phylum Chordata; class Amphibia; order Anura; family Dendrobatidae; genus Phyllobates; species Phyllobates terribilis. The sequence continues at coordinate 10,252 of NW_027370098.1, forward strand.
ATGTTATTCATATACCAGAAATGTTTGAAGCTACTGACTGAATGAAAGGAGCTGGCACCTCACTCTCTTTGAATCTTCTTTATCATGCTAGGATTAACAGGAAAAAGCAAAAAATTTCAGAATTGCACCTTGCAATGTGGAGATATTACTGTTTGTGCATTTACAATATTCATTGATTTTTGCCATTGAAAAACGTCCAGAAATGTTTGAAGCTACTGACTGAATGAAAGGAGCTGGCATCTCACTCTCTTTGAATCTTCTTTATCATGCTAGGATTAGCAGGAAAAAGCAAAAAATTTCAGAATTGCACCTTGCAATGTGTAGATATTACTGTTTGTGCATTTACAATATTCATTGATTTTTGCCATTGAAAAACGTTTTTCATATACCAGAAATGTTTGAAGCTACTGACTGAATGAAAGGAGCTGGCATCTCACTCTCTTTGAATCTTCTTTATCATGCTAGGATTAGCAGGAAAAAGCAAAAAATTTCAGAATTGCACCTTGCAATGTGGAGATATTACTGTTTGTGCATTTACAAAATTCATTGATTTTTGCCATTGAAAAACATGTTTTTCATATACCAGAAATGTTTGAAGCTACTGACTGAATGAAAGGAGCTGGCATCTCACTCTCTTTGAATCTTCTTTATCATGCTAGGATTAGCAGGAAAAAGCAAAAAATTTCAGAATTGCACCTTGCAATGTGGAGATATTACTGTTTGTGCATTTACAATATTCATTGATTTTTGCCATTGAAAAACGTCCAGAAATGTTTGAAGCTACTGACTGAATGAAAGGAGCTGGCATCTCACTCTCTTTGAATCTTCTTTATCATGCTAGGATTAACAGGAAAAAGCAAAAAATTTCAGAATTGCACCTTGCAATGTGGAGATATTACTGTTTGTGCATTTACAATATTCATTGATTTTTGCCATTGAAAAACATGTTTTTCATATACCAGAAATGTTTGAAGCTACTGACTGAATGAAAGGAGCTGGCATCTTACTCTCTTTGAATCTTCTTTATCATGCTAGGATTAGCAGGAAAAAGCAAAAAATTTCAGAATTGCACCTTGCAATGTGGAGATATTACTGTTTGTGCATTTACAATATTCATTGATTTTTGCCATTGAAAAACATCATGTTATTCATATACCAGAAATGTTTGAAGCTACTGACTGAATGAAAGGAGCTGGCATCTCACTCTCTTTGAATCTTCTTTATCATGCTAGGATTAACAGGAAAAAGCAAAAAATTTCAGAATTGCACCTTGCAATGTGGAGATATTACTGTTTGTGCATTTACAATATTCATTGATTTTTGCCATTGAAAAACATGTTTTTCATATACCAGAAATGTTTGAAGCTACTGACTGAATGAAAGGAGCTGGCATCTCACTCTCTTTGAATCTTCTTTATCATGCTAGGATTAGCAGGAAAAAGCAAAAAATTTCAGAATTGCACCTTGCAATGTGGAGATATTACTGTTTGTGCATTTACAATATTCATTGATTTTTGCCATTGAAAAACATCATGTTATTCATATACCAGAAATGTTTGAAGCTACTGACTGAATGAAAGGAGCTGGCATCTCACTCTCTTTGAATCTTCTTTATCATGCTAGGATTAACAGGAAAAAGCAAAAAATTTCAGAATTGCACCTTGCAATGTGGAGATATTACTGTTTGTGCATTTACAATATTCATTGATTTTTGCCATTGAAAAACATGTTTTTCATATACCAGAAATGTTTGAAGCTACTGACTGAATGAAAGGAGCTGGCATCTTACTCTCTTTGAATCTTCTTTATCATGCTAGGATTAGCAGGAAAAAGCAAAAAATTTCAGAATTGCACCTTGCAATGTGGAGATATTACTGTTTGTGCATTTACAATATTCATTGATTTTTGCCATTGAAAAACATCATGTTATTCATATACCAGAAATGTTTGAAGCTACTGACTGAATGAAAGGAGCTGGCATCTCACTCTCTTTGAATCTTCTTTATCATGCTAGGATTAACAGGAAAAAGCAAAAAATTTCAGAATTGCACCTTGCAATGTGGAGATATTACTGTTTGTGCATTTACAATATTCATTGATTTTTGCCATTGAAAAACATGTTTTTCATATACCAGAAATGTTTGAAGCTACTGACTGAATGAAAGGAGCTGGCATCTCACTCTCTTTGAATCTTCTTTATCATGCTAGGATTAGCAGGAAAAAGCAAAAAATTTCAGAATTGCACCTTGCAATGTGGAGATATTACTGTTTGTGCATTTACAATATTCATTGATTTTTGCCATTGAAAAACGTTTTTCATATACCAGAAATGTTTGAAGCTACTGACTGAATGAAAGGAGCTGGCACCTCACTCTCTTTGAATCTTCTTTATCATGCTAGGATTAGCAGGAAAAAGCAAAAAATTTCAGAATTGCACCTTGCAATGTCGAGATATTACTGTTTGTGCATTTACAATATTCATTGATTTTTGCCATTGAAAAACATGTTTTTCATATACCAGAAATGTTTGAAGCTACTGACTGAATGAAAGGAGCTGGCATCTCACTCTCTTTGAATCTTCTTTATCCTGCTAGGATTAGCAGGAAAAAGCAAAAAATTTCAGAATTGCACCTTGCAATGTGGAGATATTACTGTTTGTGCATTTACAATATTCATTGATTTTTGCCATTGAAAAACGTCCAGAAATGTTTGAAGCTACTGACTGAATGAAAGGAGCTGGCATCTCACTCTCTTTGAATCTTCTTTATCATGCTAGGATTAGCAGGAAAAAGCAAAAAATTTCAGAATTGCACCTTGCAATGTGGAGATATTACTGTTTGTGCATTTACAATATTCATTGATTTTTGCCATTGAAAAACATGTTTTTCATATACCAGAAATGTTTGAAGCTACTGACTGAATGAAAGGAGCTGGCATCTCACTCTCTTTGAATCTTCTTTATCATGCTAGGATTAACAGGAAAAAGCAAAAAATTTCAGAATTGCACCTTGCAATGTGGAGATATTACTGTTTGTGCATTTACAATATTCATTGATTTTTGCCATTGAAAAACGTCCAGAAATGTTTGAAGCTACTGACTGAATGAAAGGAGCTGGCATCTCACTCTCTTTGAATCTTCTTTATCATGCTAGGATTAGCAGGAAAAAGCAAAAAATTTCAGAATTGCACCTTGCAATGTGTAGATATTACTGTTTGTGCATTTACAATATTCATTGATTTTTGCCATTGAAAAACGTTTTTCATATACCAGAAATGTTTGAAGCTACTGACTGAATGAAAGGAGCTGGCATCTCACTCTCTGAATCTTCTTTATCATGCTAGGATTAGCAGGAAAAAGCAAAAAATTTCAGAATTGCACCTTGCAATGTGGAGATATTACTGTTTGTGCATTTACAATATTCATTGATTTTTGCCATTGAAAAACGTCCAGAAATGTTTGAAGCTACTGACTGAATGAAAGGAGCTGGCATCTCACTCTCTTTGAATCTTCTTTATCATGCTAGGATTAGCAGGAAAAAGCAAAAAATTTCAGAATTGCACCTTGCAATGTGGAGATATTACTGTTTGTGCATTTACAATATTCATTGATTTTTGCCATTGAAAAACATCATGTTATTCATATACCAGAAATGTTTGAAGCTACTGACTGAATGAAAGGAGCTGGCATCTCACTCTCTTTGAATCTTCTTTATCATGCTAGGATTAACAGGAAAAAGCAAAAAATTTCAGAATTGCACCTTGCAATGTGGAGATATTACTGTTTGTGCATTTACAATATTCATTGATTTTTGCCATTGAAAAACATGTTTTTCATATACCAGAAATGTTTGAAGCTACTGACTGAATGAAAGGAGCTGGCATCTTACTCTCTTTGAATCTTTATCATGCTAGGATTAGCAGGAAAAAGCAAAAAATTTCAGAATTGCACCTTGCAATGTGGAGATATTACTGTTTGTGCATTTACAATATTCATTGATTTTTGCCATTGAAAAACATGTTTTTCATATACCAGAAATGTTTGAAGCTACTGACTGAATGAAAGGAGCTGGCATCTCACTCTCTTTGAATCTTCTTTATCATGCTAGGATTAACAGGAAAAAGCAAAAAATTTCAGAATTGCACCTTGCAATGTGGAGATATTACTGTTTGTGCATTTACAATATTCATTGATTTTTGCCATTGAAAAACATGTTTTTCATATACCAGAAATGTTTGAAGCTACTGACTGAATGAAAGGAGCTGGCATCTCACTCTCTTTGAATCTTCTTTATCATGCTAGGATTAGCAGGAAAAAGCAAAAAATTTCAGAATTGCACCTTGCAATGTGGAGATATTACTGTTTGTGCATTTACAATATTCATTGATTTTTGCCATTGAAAAACGTTTTTCATATACCAGAAATGTTTGAAGCTACTGACTGAATGAAAGGAGCTGGCATCTCACTCTCTTTGAATCTTCTTTATCATGCTAGGATTAGCAGGAAAAAGCAAAAAATTTCAGAATTGCACCTTGCAATGTCGAGATATTACTGTTTGTGCATTTACAATATTCATTGATTTTTGCCATTGAAAAACATGTTTTTCATATACCAGAAATGTTTGAAGCTACTGACTGAATGAAAGGAGCTGGCATCTCACTCTCTTTGAATCTTCTTTATCCTGCTAGGATTAGCAGGAAAAAGCAAAAAATTTCAGAATTGCACCTTGCAATGTGGAGATATTACTGTTTGTGCATTTACAATATTCATTGATTTTTGCCATTGAAAAACGTCCAGAAATGTTTGAAGCTACTGACTGAATGAAAGGAGCTGGCATCTCACTCTCTTTGAATCTTCTTTATCATGCTAGGATTAGCAGGAAAAAGCAAAAAATTTCAGAATTGCACCTTGCAATGTGGAGATATTACTGTTTGTGCATTTACAATATTCATTGATTTTTGCCATTGAAAAACATGTTTTTCATATACCAGAAATGTTTGAAGCTACTGACTGAATGAAAGGAGCTGGCATCTCACTCTCTTTGAATCTTCTTTATCATGCTAGGATTAACAGGAAAAAGCAAAAAATTTCAGAATTGCACCTTGCAATGTGGAGATATTACTGTTTGTGCATTTACAATATTCATTGATTTTTGCCATTGAAAAACGTCCAGAAATGTTTGAAGCTACTGACTGAATGAAAGGAGCTGGCATCTCACTCTCTTTGAATCTTCTTTATCATGCTAGGATTAGCAGGAAAAAGCAAAAAATTTCAGAATTGCACCTTGCAATGTGTAGATATTACTGTTTGTGCATTTACAATATTCATTGATTTTTGCCATTGAAAAACGTTTTTCATATACCAGAAATGTTTGAAGCTACTGACTGAATGAAAGGAGCTGGCATCTCACTCTCTGAATCTTCTTTATCATGCTAGGATTAGCAGGAAAAAGCAAAAAATTTCAGAATTGCACCTTGCAATGTGGAGATATTACTGTTTGTGCATTTACAATATTCATTGATTTTTGCCATTGAAAAACGTCCAGAAATGTTTGAAGCTACTGACTGAATGAAAGGAGCTGGCATCTCACTCTCTTTGAATCTTCTTTATCATGCTAGGATTAGCAGGAAAAAGCAAAAAATTTCAGAATTGCACCTTGCAATGTGGAGATATTACTGTTTGTGCATTTACAATATTCATTGATTTTTGCCATTGAAAAACGTCCAGAAATGTTTGAAGCTACTGACTGAATGAAAGGAGCTGGCATCTCACTCTCTTTGAATCTTCTTTATCATGCTAGGATTAGCAGGAAAAAGCAAAAAATTTCAGAATTGCACCTTGCAATGTGGAGATATTACTGTTTGTGCATTTACAATATTCATTGATTTTTGCCATTGAAAAACATCATGTTATTCATATACCAGAAATGTTTGAAGCTACTGACTGAATGAAAGGAGCTGGCATCTCACTCTCTTTGAATCTTCTTTATCATGCTAGGATTAACAGGAAAAAGCAAAAAATTTCAGAATTGCACCTTGCAATGTGGAGATATTACTGTTTGTGCATTTACAATATTCATTGATTTTTGCCATTGAAAAACATGTTTTTCATATACCAGAAATGTTTGAAGCTACTGACTGAATGAAAGGAGCTGGCATCTTACTCTCTTTGAATCTTTATCATGCTAGGATTAGCAGGAAAATGCAAAAAATTTCAGAATTGCACCTTGCAATGTGTAGATATTACTGTTTGTGCATTTACAATATTCATTGATTTTTGCCATTGAAAAACGTTTTTCATATACCAGAAATGTTTGAAGCTACTGACTGAATGAAAGGAGCTGGCATCTCACTCTCTTTGAATCTTCTTTATCATGCTAGGATTAGCAGGAAAAAGCAAAAAATTTCAGAATTGCACCTTGCAATGTGGAGATATTACTGTTTGTGCATTTACAAAATTCATTGATTTTTGCCATTGAAAAACATGTTTTTCATATACCAGAAATGTTTGAAGCTACTGACTGAATGAAAGGAGCTGGCATCTCACTCTCTTTGAATCTTCTTTATCATGCTAGGATTAGCAGGAAAAAGCAAAAAATTTCAGAATTGCACCTTGCAATGTGGAGATATTACTGTTTGTGCATTTACAATATTCATTGATTTTTGCCATTGAAAAACGTCCAGAAATGTTTGAAGCTACTGACTGAATGAAAGGAGATGGCATCTCACTCTCTTTGAATCTTCTTTATCATGCTAGGATTAGCAGGAAAAAGCAAAAAATTTCAGAATTGCACCTTGCAATGTGGAGATATTACTGTTTGTGCATTTACAATATTCATTGATTTTTGCCATTGAAAAACATCATGTTATTCATATACCAGAAATGTTTGAAGCTACTGACTGAATGAAAGGAGCTGGCATCTCACTCTCTTTGAATCTTCTTTATCATGCTAGGATTAACAGGAAAAAGCAAAAAATTTCAGAATTGCACCTTGCAATGTGGAGATATTACTGTTTGTGCATTTACAATATTCATTGATTTTTGCCATTGAAAAACATGTTTTTCATATACCAGAAATGTTTGAAGCTACTGACTGAATGAAAGGAGCTGGCATCTTACTCTCTTTGAATCTTTATCATGCTAGGATTAGCAGGAAAATGCAAAAAATTTCAGAATTGCACCTTGCAATGTGTAGATATTACTGTTTGTGCATTTACAATATTCATTGATTTTTGCCATTGAAAAACGTTTTTCATATACCAGAAATGTTTGAAGCTACTGACTGAATGAAAGGAGCTGGCATCTCACTCTCTTTGAATCTTCTTTATCATGCTAGGATTAGCAGGAAAAAGCAAAAAATTTCAGAATTGCACCTTGCAATGTGGAGATATTACTGTTTGTGCATTTACAAAATTCATTGATTTTTGCCATTGAAAAACATGTTTTTCATATACCAGAAATGTTTGAAGCTACTGACTGAATGAAAGGAGCTGGCATCTCACTCTCTTTGAATCTTCTTTATCATGCTAGGATTAGCAGGAAAAAGCAAAAAATTTCAGAATTGCACCTTGCAATGTGGAGATATTACTGTTTGTGCATTTACAATATTCATTGATTTTTGCCATTGAAAAACGTCCAGAAATGTTTGAAGCTACTGACTGAATGAAAGGAGATGGCATCTCACTCTCTTTGAATCTTCTTTATCATGCTAGGATTAGCAGGAAAAAGCAAAAAATTTCAGAATTGCACCTTGCAATGTGGAGATATTACTGTTTGTGCATTTACAATATTCATTGATTTTTGCCATTGAAAAACATCATGTTATTCATATACCAGAAATGTTTGAAGCTACTGACTGAATGAAAGGAGCTGGCATCTCACTCTCTTTGAATCTTCTTTATCATGCTAGGATTAACAGGAAAAAGCAAAAAATTTCAGAATTGCACCTTGCAATGTGGAGATATTACTGTTTGTGCATTTACAATATTCATTGATTTTTGCCATTGAAAAACATGTTTTTCATATACCAGAAATGTTTGAAGCTACTGACTGAATGAAAGGAGCTGGCATCTTACTCTCTTTGAATCTTCTTTATCATGCTAGGATTAGCAGGAAAAAGCAAAAAATTTCAGAATTGCACCTTGCAATGTGGAGATATTACTGTTTGTGCATTTACAATATTCATTGATTTTTGCCATTGAAAAACATCATGTTATTCATATACCAGAAATGTTTGAAGCTACTGACTGAATGAAAGGAGCTGGCATCTCACTCTCTTTGAATCTTCTTTATCATGCTAGGATTAACAGGAAAAAGCAAAAAATTTCAGAATTGCACCTTGCAATGTGGAGATATTACTGTTTGTGCATTTACAATATTCATTGATTTTTGCCATTGAAAAACATGTTTTTCATATACCAGAAATGTTTGAAGCTACTGACTGAATGAAAGGAGCTGGCATCTCACTCTCTTTGAATCTTCTTTATCATGCTAGGATTAGCAGGAAAAAGCAAAAAATTTCAGAATTGCACCTTGCAATGTGGAGATATTACTGTTTGTGCATTTACAATATTCATTGATTTTTGCCATTGAAAAACATCATGTTATTCATATACCAGAAATGTTTGAAGCTACTGACTGAATGAAAGGAGCTGGCATCTCACTCTCTTTGAATCTTCTTTATCATGCTAGGATTAACAGGAAAAAGCAAAAAATTTCAGAATTGCACCTTGCAATGTGGAGATATTACTGTTTGTGCATTTACAATATTCATTGATTTTTGCCATTGAAAAACATGTTTTTCATATACCAGAAATGTTTGAAGCTACTGACTGAATGAAAGGAGCTGGCATCTTACTCTCTTTGAATCTTCTTTATCATGCTAGGATTAGCAGGAAAAAGCAAAAAATTTCAGAATTGCACCTTGCAATGTGGAGATATTACTGTTTGTGCATTTACAATATTCATTGATTTTTGCCATTGAAAAACATCATGTTATTCATATACCAGAAATGTTTGAAGCTACTGACTGAATGAAAGGAGCTGGCATCTCACTCTCTTTGAATCTTCTTTATCATGCTAGGATTAACAGGAAAAAGCAAAAAATTTCAGAATTGCACCTTGCAATGTGGAGATATTACTGTTTGTGCATTTACAATATTCATTGATTTTTGCCATTGAAAAACATGTTTTTCATATACCAGAAATGTTTGAAGCTACTGACTGAATGAAAGGAGCTGGCATCTCACTCTCTTTGAATCTTCTTTATCATGCTAGGATTAGCAGGAAAAAGCAAAAAATTTCAGAATTGCACCTTGCAATGTGGAGATATTACTGTTTGTGCATTTACAATATTCATTGATTTTTGCCATTGAAAAACGTTTTTCATATACCAGAAATGTTTGAAGCTACTGACTGAATGAAAGGAGCTGGCATCTCACTCTCTTTGAATCTTCTTTATCATGCTAGGATTAGCAGGAAAAAGCAAAAAATTTCAGAATTGCACCTTGCAATGTGGAGATATTACTGTTTGTGCATTTACAATATTCATTGATTTTTGCCATTGAAAAACGTTTTTCATATACCAGAAATGTTTGAAGCTACTGACTGAATGAAAGGAGCTGGCATCTCACTCTCTTTGAATCTTCTTTATCATGCTAGGATTAGCAGGAAAAAGCAAAAAATTTCAGAATTGCACCTTGCAATGTCGAGATATTACTGTTTGTGCATTTACAATATTCATTGATTTTTGCCATTGAAAAACATGTTTTTCATATACCAGAAATGTTTGAAGCTACTGACTGAATGAAAGGAGCTGGCATCTCACTCTCTTTGAATCTTCTTTATCCTGCTAGGATTAGCAGGAAAAAGCAAAAAATTTCAGAATTGCACCTTGCAATGTGGAGATATTACTGTTTGTGCATTTACAATATTCATTGATTTTTGCCATTGAAAAACGTCCAGAAATGTTTGAAGCTACTGACTGAATGAAAGGAGCTGGCATCTCACTCTCTTTGAATCTTCTTTATCATGCTAGGATTAGCAGGAAAAAGCAAAAAATTTCAGAATTGCACCTTGCAATGTGGAGATATTACTGTTTGTGCATTTACAATATTCATTGATTTTTGCCATTGAAAAACATGTTTTTCATATACCAGAAATGTTTGAAGCTACTGACTGAATGAAAGGAGCTGGCATCTCACTCTCTTTGAATCTTCTTTATCATGCTAGGATTAACAGGAAAAAGCAAAAAATTTCAGAATTGCACCTTGCAATGTGGAGATATTACTGTTTGTGCATTTACAATATTCATTGATTTTTGCCATTGAAAAACGTCCAGAAATGTTTGAAGCTACTGACTGAATGAAAGGAGCTGGCATCTCACTCTCTTTGAATCTTCTTTATCATGCTAGGATTAGCAGGAAAAAGCAAAAAATTTCAGAATTGCACCTTGCAATGTGTAGATATTACTGTTTGTGCATTTACAATATTCATTGATTTTTGCCATTGAAAAACGTTTTTCATATACCAGAAATGTTTGAAGCTACTGACTGAATGAAAGGAGCTGGCATCTCACTCTCTGAATCTTCTTTATCATGCTAGGATTAGCAGGAAAAAGCAAAAAATTTCAGAATTGCACCTTGCAATGTGGAGATATTACTGTTTGTGCATTTACAATATTCATTGATTTTTGCCATTGAAAAACGTCCAGAAATGTTTGAAGCTACTGACTGAATGAAAGGAGCTGGCATCTCACTCTCTTTGAATCTTCTTTATCATGCTAGGATTAGCAGGAAAAAGCAAAAAATTTCAGAATTGCACCTTGCAATGTGGAGATATTACTGTTTGTGCATTTACAATATTCATTGATTTTTGCCATTGAAAAACATCATGTTATTCATATACCAGAAATGTTTGAAGCTACTGACTGAATGAAAGGAGCTGGCATCTCACTCTCTTTGAATCTTCTTTATCATGCTAGGATTAACAGGAAAAAGCAAAAAATTTCAGAATTGCACCTTGCAATGTGGAGATATTACTGTTTGTGCATTTACAATATTCATTGATTTTTGCCATTGAAAAACATGTTTTTCATATACCAGAAATGTTTGAAGCTACTGACTGAATGAAAGGAGCTGGCATCTTACTCTCTTTGAATCTTTATCATGCTAGGATTAGCAGGAAAATGCAAAAAATTTCAGAATTGCACCTTGCAATGTGTAGATATTACTGTTTGTGCATTTACAATATTCATTGATTTTTGCCATTGAAAAACGTTTTTCATATACCAGAAATGTTTGAAGCTACTGACTGAATGAAAGGAGCTGGCATCTCACTCTCTTTGAATCTTCTTTATCATGCTAGGATTAGCAGGAAAAAGCAAAAAATTTCAGAATTGCACCTTGCAATGTGGAGATATTACTGTTTGTGCATTTACAAAATTCATTGATTTTTGCCATTGAAAAACATGTTTTTCATATACCAGAAATGTTTGAAGCTACTGACTGAATGAAAGGAGCTGGCATCTCACTCTCTTTGAATCTTCTTTATCATGCTAGGATTAGCAGGAAAAAGCAAAAAATTTCAGAATTGCACCTTGCAATGTGGAGATATTACTGTTTGTGCATTTACAATATTCATTGATTTTTGCCATTGAAAAACGTCCAGAAATGTTTGAAGCTACTGACTGAATGAAAGGAGATGGCATCTCACTCTCTTTGAATCTTCTTTATCATGCTAGGATTAGCAGGAAAAAGCAAAAAATTTCAGAATTGCACCTTGCAATGTGGAGATATTACTGTTTGTGCATTTACAATATTCATTGATTTTTGCCATTGAAAAACATCATGTTATTCATATACCAGAAATGTTTGAAGCTACTGACTGAATGAAAGGAGCTGGCATCTCACTCTCTTTGAATCTTCTTTATCATGCTAGGATTAACAGGAAAAAGCAAAAAATTTCAGAATTGCACCTTGCAATGTGGAGATATTACTGTTTGTGCATTTACAATATTCATTGATTTTTGCCATTGAAAAACATGTTTTTCATATACCAGAAATGTTTGAAGCTACTGACTGAATGAAAGGAGCTGGCATCTTACTCTCTTTGAATCTTTATCATGCTAGGATTAGCAGGAAAATGCAAAAAATTTCAGAATTGCACCTTGCAATGTGTAGATATTACTGTTTGTGCATTTACAATATTCATTGATTTTTGCCATTGAAAAACGTTTTTCATATACCAGAAATGTTTGAAGCTACTGACTGAATGAAAGGAGCTGGCATCTCACTCTCTTTGAATCTTCTTTATCATGCTAGGATTAGCAGGAAAAAGCAAAAAATTTCAGAATTGCACCTTGCAATGTGGAGATATTACTGTTTGTGCATTTACAAAATTCATTGATTTTTGCCATTGAAAAACATGTTTTTCATATACCAGAAATGTTTGAAGCTACTGACTGAATGAAAGGAGCTGGCATCTCACTCTCTTTGAATCTTCTTTATCATGCTAGGATTAGCAGGAAAAAGCAAAAAATTTCAGAATTGCACCTTGCAATGTGGAGATATTACTGTTTGTGCATTTACAATATTCATTGATTTTTGCCATTGAAAAACGTCCAGAAATGTTTGAAGCTACTGACTGAATGAAAGGAGATGGCATCTCACTCTCTTTGAATCTTCTTTATCATGCTAGGATTAGCAGGAAAAAGCAAAAAATTTCAGAATTGCACCTTGCAATGTGGAGATATTACTGTTTGTGCATTTACAATATTCATTGATTTTTGCCATTGAAAAACATCATGTTATTCATATACCAGAAATGTTTGAAGCTACTGACTGAATGAAAGGAGCTGGCATCTCACTCTCTTTGAATCTTCTTTATCATGCTAGGATTAACAGGAAAAAGCAAAAAATTTCAGAATTGCACCTTGCAATGTGGAGATATTACTGTTTGTGCATTTACAATATTCATTGATTTTTGCCATTGAAAAACATGTTTTTCATATACCAGAAATGTTTGAAGCTACTGACTGAATGAAAGGAGCTGGCATCTTACTCTCTTTGAATCTTCTTTATCATGCTAGGATTAGCAGGAAAAAGCAAAAAATTTCAGAATTGCACCTTGCAATGTGGAGATATTACTGTTTGTGCATTTACAATATTCATTGATTTTTGCCATTGAAAAACATCATGTTATTCATATACCAGAAATGTTTGAAGCTACTGACTGAATGAAAGGAGCTGGCATCTCACTCTCTTTGAATCTTCTTTATCATGCTAGGATTAACAGGAAAAAGCAAAAAATTTCAGAATTGCACCTTGCAATGTGGAGATATTACTGTTTGTGCATTTACAATATTCATTGATTTTTGCCATTGAAAAACATGTTTTTCATATACCAGAAATGTTTGAAGCTACTGACTGAATGAAAGGAGCTGGCATCTCACTCTCTTTGAATCTTCTTTATCATGCTAGGATTAGCAGGAAAAAGCAAAAAATTTCAGAATTGCACCTTGCAATGTGGAGATATTACTGTTTGTGCATTTACAATATTCATTGATTTTTGCCATTGAAAAACATCATGTTATTCATATACCAGAAATGTTTGAAGCTACTGACTGAATGAAAGGAGCTGGCATCTCACTCTCTTTGAATCTTCTTTATCATGCTAGGATTAACAGGAAAAAGCAAAAAATTTCAGAATTGCACCTTGCAATGTGGAGATATTACTGTTTGTGCATTTACAATATTCATTGATTTTTGCCATTGAAAAACATGTTTTTCATATACCAGAAATGTTTGAAGCTACTGACTGAATGAAAGGAGCTGGCATCTTACTCTCTTTGAATCTTCTTTATCATGCTAGGATTAGCAGGAAAAAGCAAAAAATTTCAGAATTGCACCTTGCAATGTGGAGATATTACTGTTTGTGCATTTACAATATTCATTGATTTTTGCCATTGAAAAACATCATGTTATTCATATACCAGAAATGTTTGAAGCTACTGACTGAATGAAAGGAGCTGGCATCTCACTCTCTTTGAATCTTCTTTATCATGCTAGGATTAACAGGAAAAAGCAAAAAATTTCAGAATTGCACCTTGCAATGTGGAGATATTACTGTTTGTGCATTTACAATATTCATTGATTTTTGCCATTGAAAAACATGTTTTTCATATACCAGAAATGTTTGAAGCTACTGACTGAATGAAAGGAGCTGGCATCTCACTCTCTTTGAATCTTCTTTATCATGCTAGGATTAGCAGGAAAAAGCAAAAAATTTCAGAATTGCACCTTGCAATGTGGAGATATTACTGTTTGTGCATTTACAATATTCATTGATTTTTGCCATTGAAAAACGTTTTTCATATACCAGAAATGTTTGAAGCTACTGACTGAATGAAAGGAGCTGGCATCTCACTCTCTTTGAATCTTCTTTATCATGCTAGGATTAGCAGGAAAAAGCAAAAAATTTCAGAATTGCACCTTGCAATGTCGAGATATTACTGTTTGTGCATTTACAATATTCATTGATTTTTGCCATTGAAAAACATGTTTTTCATATACCAGAAATGTTTGAAGCTACTGACTGAATGAAAGGAGCTGGCATCTCACTCTCTTTGAATCGTCTTTATCCTGCTAGGATTAGCAGGAAAAAGCAAAAAATTTCAGAATTGCACCTTGCAATGTGGAGATATTACTGTTTGTGCATTTACAATATTCATTGATTTTTGCCATTGAAAAACGTCCAGAAATGTTTGAAGCTACTGACTGAATGAAAGGAGCTGGCATCTCACTCTCTTTGAATCTTCTTTATCATGCTAGGATTAGCAGGAAAAAGCAAAAAATTTCAGAATTGCACCTTGCAATGTGGAGATATTACTGTTTGTGCATTTACAATATTCATTGATTTTTGCCATTGAAAAACATGTTTTTCATATACCAGAAATGTTTGAAGCTACTGACTGAATGAAAGGAGCTGGCATCTCACTCTCTTTGAATCTTCTTTATCATGCTAGGATTAACAGGAAAAAGCAAAAAATTTCAGAATTGCACCTTGCAATGTGGAGATATTACTGTTTGTGCATTTACAATATTCATTGATTTTTGCCATTGAAAAACGT
Organism: Phyllobates terribilis; assembly: GCF_046119375.1. Classification (NCBI taxonomy): domain Eukaryota; kingdom Metazoa; phylum Chordata; class Amphibia; order Anura; family Dendrobatidae; genus Phyllobates; species Phyllobates terribilis. The sequence goes on from NW_027370098.1 coordinate 25,377, forward strand.
CCAGAAATGTTTGAAGCTACTGACTGAATGAAAGGAGCTGGCATCTCACTCTCTTTGAATCTTCTTTATCATGCTAGGATTAGCAGGAAAAAGCAAAAAATTTCAGAATTGCACCTTGCAATGTGTAGATATTACTGTTTGTGCATTTACAATATTCATTGATTTTTGCCATTGAAAAACGTTTTTCATATACCAGAAATGTTTGAAGCTACTGACTGAATGAAAGGAGCTGGCATCTCACTCTCTGAATCTTCTTTATCATGCTAGGATTAGCAGGAAAAAGCAAAAAATTTCAGAATTGCACCTTGCAATGTGGAGATATTACTGTTTGTGCATTTACAATATTCATTGATTTTTGCCATTGAAAAACGTCCAGAAATGTTTGAAGCTACTGACTGAATGAAAGGAGCTGGCATCTCACTCTCTTTGAATCTTCTTTATCATGCTAGGATTAGCAGGAAAAAGCAAAAAATTTCAGAATTGCACCTTGCAATGTGGAGATATTACTGTTTGTGCATTTACAATATTCATTGATTTTTGCCATTGAAAAACGTCCAGAAATGTTTGAAGCTACTGACTGAATGAAAGGAGCTGGCATCTCACTCTCTTTGAATCTTCTTTATCATGCTAGGATTAGCAGGAAAAAGCAAAAAATTTCAGAATTGCACCTTGCAATGTGGAGATATTACTGTTTGTGCATTTACAATATTCATTGATTTTTGCCATTGAAAAACATCATGTTATTCATATACCAGAAATGTTTGAAGCTACTGACTGAATGAAAGGAGCTGGCATCTCACTCTCTTTGAATCTTCTTTATCATGCTAGGATTAACAGGAAAAAGCAAAAAATTTCAGAATTGCACCTTGCAATGTGGAGATATTACTGTTTGTGCATTTACAATATTCATTGATTTTTGCCATTGAAAAACATGTTTTTCATATACCAGAAATGTTTGAAGCTACTGACTGAATGAAAGGAGCTGGCATCTTACTCTCTTTGAATCTTTATCATGCTAGGATTAGCAGGAAAAAGCAAAAAATTTCAGAATTGCACCTTGCAATGTGGAGATATTACTGTTTGTGCATTTACAATATTCATTGATTTTTGCCATTGAAAAACATGTTTTTCATATACCAGAAATGTTTGAAGCTACTGACTGAATGAAAGGAGCTGGCATCTCACTCTCTTTGAATCTTCTTTATCATGCTAGGATTAACAGGAAAAAGCAAAAAATTTCAGAATTGCACCTTGCAATGTGGAGATATTACTGTTTGTGCATTTACAATATTCATTGATTTTTGCCATTGAAAAACATGTTTTTCATATACCAGAAATGTTTGAAGCTACTGACTGAATGAAAGGAGCTGGCATCTCACTCTCTTTGAATCTTCTTTATCATGCTAGGATTAGCAGGAAAAAGCAAAAAATTTCAGAATTGCACCTTGCAATGTGGAGATATTACTGTTTGTGCATTTACAATATTCATTGATTTTTGCCATTGAAAAACGTTTTTCATATACCAGAAATGTTTGAAGCTACTGACTGAATGAAAGGAGCTGGCATCTCACTCTCTTTGAATCTTCTTTATCATGCTAGGATTAGCAGGAAAAAGCAAAAAATTTCAGAATTGCACCTTGCAATGTCGAGATATTACTGTTTGTGCATTTACAATATTCATTGATTTTTGCCATTGAAAAACATGTTTTTCATATACCAGAAATGTTTGAAGCTACTGACTGAATGAAAGGAGCTGGCATCTCACTCTCTTTGAATCTTCTTTATCCTGCTAGGATTAGCAGGAAAAAGCAAAAAATTTCAGAATTGCACCTTGCAATGTGGAGATATTACTGTTTGTGCATTTACAATATTCATTGATTTTTGCCATTGAAAAACGTCCAGAAATGTTTGAAGCTACTGACTGAATGAAAGGAGCTGGCATCTCACTCTCTTTGAATCTTCTTTATCATGCTAGGATTAGCAGGAAAAAGCAAAAAATTTCAGAATTGCACCTTGCAATGTGGAGATATTACTGTTTGTGCATTTACAATATTCATTGATTTTTGCCATTGAAAAACATGTTTTTCATATACCAGAAATGTTTGAAGCTACTGACTGAATGAAAGGAGCTGGCATCTCACTCTCTTTGAATCTTCTTTATCATGCTAGGATTAACAGGAAAAAGCAAAAAATTTCAGAATTGCACCTTGCAATGTGGAGATATTACTGTTTGTGCATTTACAATATTCATTGATTTTTGCCATTGAAAAACGTCCAGAAATGTTTGAAGCTACTGACTGAATGAAAGGAGCTGGCATCTCACTCTCTTTGAATCTTCTTTATCATGCTAGGATTAGCAGGAAAAAGCAAAAAATTTCAGAATTGCACCTTGCAATGTGTAGATATTACTGTTTGTGCATTTACAATATTCATTGATTTTTGCCATTGAAAAACGTTTTTCATATACCAGAAATGTTTGAAGCTACTGACTGAATGAAAGGAGCTGGCATCTCACTCTAAGAATCTTCTTTATCATGCTAGGATTAGCAGGAAAAAGCAAAAAATTTCAGAATTGCACCTTGCAATGTGGAGATATTACTGTTTGTGCATTTACAATATTCATTGATTTTTGCCATTGAAAAACGTCCAGAAATGTTTGAAGCTACTGACTGAATGAAAGGAGCTGGCATCTCACTCTCTTTGAATCTTCTTTATCATGCTAGGATTAGCAGGAAAAAGCAAAAAATTTCAGAATTGCACCTTGCAATGTGGAGATATTACTGTTTGTGCATTTACAATATTCATTGATTTTTGCCATTGAAAAACGTCCAGAAATGTTTGAAGCTACTGACTGAATGAAAGGAGCTGGCATCTCACTCTCTTTGAATCTTCTTTATCATGCTAGGATTAGCAGGAAAAAGCAAAAAATTTCAGAATTGCACCTTGCAATGTGGAGATATTACTGTTTGTGCATTTACAATATTCATTGATTTTTGCCATTGAAAAACATCATGTTATTCATATACCAGAAATGTTTGAAGCTACTGACTGAATGAAAGGAGCTGGCATCTCACTCTCTTTGAATCTTCTTTATCATGCTAGGATTAGCAGGAAAAAGCAAAAAATTTCAGAATTGCACCTTGCAATGTGGAGATATTACTGTTTGTGCATTTACAATATTCATTGATTTTTGCCATTGAAAAACATTTTTTTCATATACCAGAAATGTTTGAAGCTACTGACTGAATGAAAGGAGCTGGCATCTCACTCTCTTTGAATCTTCTTTATCATGCTAGGATTATCAGGAAAAAGCAAAAAATTTCAGAATTGCACCTTGCAATGTGGAGATATTACTGTTTGTGCATTTACAATATTCATTGATTTTTGCCATTGAAAAACGTCCAGAAATGTTTGAAGCTACTGACAATGAAAGGAGCTGGCATCTCACTCTCTTTGAATCTTTATCATGCTAGGATTAGCAGGAAAAAGCAAAAAATTTCAGAATTGCACCTTGCAATGTGGAGATATTACTGTTTGTGCATTTACAATATTCATTGATTTTTGCCATTGAAAAACGTCCAGAAATGTTTGAAGCTACTGACTGAATGAAAGGAGCTGGCATCTCACTCTGAATCTTCTTTATCATGCTAGGATTAGCAGGAAAAAGCAAAAAATTTCAGAATTGCACCTTGCAATGTGGAGATATTACTGTTTGTGCATTTACAATATTCATTGATTTTTGCCATTGAAAAACATCATGTTATTCATATACCAGAAATGTTTGAAGCTACTGACTGAATGAAAGGAGCTGGCACCTCACTCTCTTTGAATCTTCTTTATCATGCTAGGATTAACAGGAAAAAGCAAAAAATTTCAGAATTGCACCTTGCAATGTGGAGATATTACTGTTTGTGCATTTACAATATTCATTGATTTTTGCCATTGAAAAACGTCCAGAAATGTTTGAAGCTACTGACTGAATGAAAGGAGCTGGCATCTCACTCTCTTTGAATCTTCTTTATCATGCTAGGATTAGCAGGAAAAAGCAAAAAATTTCAGAATTGCACCTTGCAATGTGTAGATATTACTGTTTGTGCATTTACAATATTCATTGATTTTTGCCACTGAAAAACGTTTTTCATATACCAGAAATGTTTGAAGCTACTGACTGAATGAAAGGAGCTGGCATCTCACTCTCTTTGAATCTTCTTTATCATGCTAGGATTAGCAGGAAAAAGCAAAAAATTTCAGAATTGCACCTTGCAATGTGGAGATATTACTGTTTGTGCATTTACAAAATTCATTGATTTTTGCCATTGAAAAACATGTTTTTCATATACCAGAAATGTTTGAAGCTACTGACTGAATGAAAGGAGCTGGCATCTCACTCTCTTTGAATCTTCTTTATCATGCTAGGATTAGCAGGAAAAAGCAAAAAATTTCAGAATTGCACCTTGCAATGTGGAGATATTACTGTTTGTGCATTTACAATATTCATTGATTTTTGCCATTGAAAAACGTCCAGAAATGTTTGAAGCTACTGACTGAATGAAAGGAGCTGGCATCTCACTCTCTTTGAATCTTCTTTATCATGCTAGGATTAGCAGGAAAAAGCAAAAAATTTCAGAATTGCACCTTGCAATGTGGAGATATTACTGTTTGTGCATTTACAATATTCATTGATTTTTGCCATTGAAAAACATCATGTTATTCATATACCAGAAATGTTTGAAGCTACTGACTGAATGAAAGGAGCTGGCATCTCACTCTCTTTGAATCTTCTTTATCATGCTAGGATTAACAGGAAAAAGCAAAAAATTTCAGAATTGCACCTTGCAATGTGGAGATATTACTGTTTGTGCATTTACAATATTCATTGATTTTTGCCATTGAAAAACATGTTTTTCATATACCAGAAATGTTTGAAGCTACTGACTGAATGAAAGGAGCTGGCATCTTACTCTCTTTGAATCTTCTTTATCATGCTAGGATTAGCAGGAAAAAGCAAAAAATTTCAGAATTGCACCTTGCAATGTGGAGATATTACTGTTTGTGCATTTACAATATTCATTGATTTTTGCCATTGAAAAACATCATGTTATTCATATACCAGAAATGTTTGAAGCTACTGACTGAATGAAAGGAGCTGGCATCTCACTCTCTTTGAATCTTCTTTATCATGCTAGGATTAACAGGAAAAAGCAAAAAATTTCAGAATTGCACCTTGCAATGTGGAGATATTACTGTTTGTGCATTTACAATATTCATTGATTTTTGCCATTGAAAAACATGTTTTTCATATACCAGAAATGTTTGAAGCTACTGACTGAATGAAAGGAGCTGGCATCTCACTCTCTTTGAATCTTCTTTATCATGCTAGGATTAGCAGGAAAAAGCAAAAAATTTCAGAATTGCACCTTGCAATGTGGAGATATTACTGTTTGTGCATTTACAATATTCATTGATTTTTGCCATTGAAAAACATCATGTTATTCATATACCAGAAATGTTTGAAGCTACTGACTGAATGAAAGGAGTTGGCATCTCACTCTCTTTGAATCTTCTTTATCATGCTAGGATTAACAGGAAAAAGCAAAAAATTTCAGAATTGCACCTTGCAATGTGGAGATATTACTGTTTGTGCATTTACAATATTCATTGATTTTTGCCATTGAAAAACATGTTTTTCATATACCAGAAATGTTTGAAGCTACTGACTGAATGAAAGGAGCTGGCATCTTACTCTCTTTGAATCTTCTTTATCATGCTAGGATTAGCAGGAAAAAGCAAAAAATTTCAGAATTGCACCTTGCAATGTGGAGATATTACTGTTTGTGCATTTACAATATTCATTGATTTTTGCCATTGAAAAACATCATGTTATTCATATACCAGAAATGTTTGAAGCTACTGACTGAATGAAAGGAGCTGGCATCTCACTCTCTTTGAATCTTCTTTATCATGCTAGGATTAACAGGAAAAAGCAAAAAATTTCAGAATTGCACCTTGCAATGTGGAGATATTACTGTTTGTGCATTTACAATATTCATTGATTTTTGCCATTGAAAAACATGTTTTTCATATACCAGAAATGTTTGAAGCTACTGACTGAATGAAAGGAGCTGGCATCTCACTCTCTTTGAATCTTCTTTATCATGCTAGGATTAGCAGGAAAAAGCAAAAAATTTCAGAATTGCACCTTGCAATGTGGAGATATTACTGTTTGTGCATTTACAATATTCATTGATTTTTGCCATTGAAAAACATCATGTTATTCATATACCAGAAATGTTTGAAGCTACTGACTGAATGAAAGGAGCTGGCATCTCACTCTCTTTGAATCTTCTTTATCATGCTAGGATTAACAGGAAAAAGCAAAAAATTTCAGAATTGCACCTTGCAATGTGGAGATATTACTGTTTGTGCATTTACAATATTCATTGATTTTTGCCATTGAAAAACATGTTTTTCATATACCAGAAATGTTTGAAGCTACTGACTGAATGAAAGGAGCTGGCATCTTACTCTCTTTGAATCTTCTTTATCATGCTAGGATTAGCAGGAAAAAGCAAAAAATTTCAGAATTGCACCTTGCAATGTGGAGATATTACTGTTTGTGCATTTACAATATTCATTGATTATTGCCATTGAAAAACATCATGTTATTCATATACCAGAAATGTTTGAAGCTACTGACTGAATGAAAGGAGCTGGCATCTCACTCTCTTTGAATCTTCTTTATCATGCTAGGATTAACAGGAAAAAGCAAAAAATTTCAGAATTGCACCTTGCAATGTGGAGATATTACTGTTTGTGCATTTACAATATTCATTGATTTTTGCCATTGAAAAACATGTTTTTCATATACCAGAAATGTTTGAAGCTACTGACTGAATGAAAGGAGCTGGCATCTCACTCTCTTTGAATCTTCTTTATCATGCTAGGATTAGCAGGAAAAAGCAAAAAATTTCAGAATTGCACCTTGCAATGTGGAGATATTACTGTTTGTGCATTTACAATATTCATTGATTTTTGCCATTGAAAAACGTTTTTCATATACCAGAAATGTTTGAAGCTACTGACTGAATGAAAGGAGCTGGCATCTCACTCTCTTTGAATCTTCTTTATCATGCTAGGATTAGCAGGAAAAAGCAAAAAATTTCAGAATTGCACCTTGCAATGTCGAGATATTACTGTTTGTGCATTTACAATATTCATTGATTTTTGCCATTGAAAAACATGTTTTTCATATACCACAAATGTTTGAAGCTACTGACTGAATGAAAGGAGCTGGCATCTCACTCTCTTTGAACCTTCTTTATCCTGCTAGGATTAGCAGGAAAAAGCAAAAAATTTCAGAATTGCACCTTGCAATGTGGAGATATTACTGTTTGTGCATTTACAATATTCATTGATTTTTGCCATTGAAAAACGTCCAGAAATGTTTGAAGCTACTGACTGAATGAAAGGAGCTGGCATCTCACTCTCTTTGAATCTTCTTTATCATGCTAGGATTAGCAGGAAAAAGCAAAAAATTTCAGAATTGCACCTTGCAATGTGGAGATATTACTGTTTGTGCATTTACAATATTCATTGATTTTTGCCATTGAAAAACATGTTTTTCATATACCAGAAATGTTTGAAGCTACTGACTGAATGAAAGGAGCTGGCATCTCACTCTCTTTGAATCTTCTTTATCATGCTAGGATTAACAGGAAAAAGCAAAAAGTTTCAGAATTGCACCTTGCAATGTGGAGATATTACTGTTTGTGCATTTACAATATTCATTGATTTTTGCCATTGAAAAACGTCCAGAAATGTTTGAAGCTACTGACTGAATGAAAGGAGCTGGCATCTCACTCTCTTTGAATCTTCTTTATCATGCTAGGATTAGCAGGAAAAAGCAAAAAATTTCAGAATTGCACCTTGCAATGTGTAGATATTACTGTTTGTGCATTTACAATATTCATTGATTTTTGCCATTGAAAAACGTTTTTCATATACCAGAAATGTTTGAAGCTACTGACTGAATGAAAGGAGCTGGCATCTCACTCTCTGAATCTTCTTTATCATGCTAGGATTAGCAGGAAAAAGCAAAAAATTTCAGAATTGCACCTTGCAATGTGGAGATATTACTGTTTGTGCATTTACAATATTCATTGATTTTTGCCATTGAAAAACGTCCAGAAATGTTTGAAGCTACTGACTGAATGAAAGGAGCTGGCATCTCACTCTCTTTGAATCTTCTTTATCATGCTAGGATTAGCAGGAAAAAGCAAAAAATTTCAGAATTGCACCTTGCAATGTGGAGATATTACTGTTTGTGCATTTACAATATTCATTGATTTTTGCCATTGAAAAACGTCCAGAAATGTTTGAAGCTACTGACTGAATGAAAGGAGCTGGCATCTCACTCTCTTTGAATCTTCTTTATCATGCTAGGATTAGCAGGAAAAAGCAAAAAATTTCAGAATTGCACCTTGCAATGTGGAGATATTACTGTTTGTGCATTTACAATATTCATTGATTTTTGCCATTGAAAAACATCATGTTATTCATATACCAGAAATGTTTGAAGCTACTGACTGAATGAAAGGAGCTGGCATCTCACTCTCTTTGAATCTTCTTTATCATGCTAGGATTAACAGGAAAAAGCAAAAAATTTCAGAATTGCACCTTGCAATGTGGAGATATTACTGTTTGTGCATTTACAATATTCATTGATTTTTGCCATTGAAAAACATGTTTTTCATATACCAGAAATGTTTGAAGCTACTGACTGAATGAAAGGAGCTGGCATCTCACTCTCTTTGAATCTTCTTTATCATGCTAGGATTAGCAGGAAAAAGCAAAAAATTTCAGAATTGCACCTTGCAATGTGGAGATATTACTGTTTGTGCATTTACAATATTCATTGATTTTTGCCATTGAAAAACGTTTTTCATATACCAGAAATGTTTGAAGCTACTGACTGAATGAAAGGAGCTGGCATCTCACTCTCTTTGAATCTTCTTTATCATGCTAGGATTAGCAGGAAAAAGCAAAAAATTTCAGAATTGCACCTTGCAATGTCGAGATATTACTGTTTGTGCATTTACAATATTCATTGATTTTTGCCATTGAAAAACATGTTTTTCATATACCAGAAATGTTTGAAGCTACTGACTGTATGAAAGGAGCTGGCATCTCACTCTCTTTGAATCTTCTTTATCCTGCTAGGATTAGCAGGAAAAAGCAAAAAATTTCAGAATTGCACCTTGCAATGTGGAGATATTACTGTTTGTGCATTTACAATATTCATTGATTTTTGCCATTGAAAAACGTCCAGAAATGTTTGAAGCTACTGACTGAATGAAAGGAGCTGGCATCTCACTCTCTTTGAATCTTCTTTATCATGCTAGGATTAGCAGGAAAAAGCAAAAAATTTCAGAATTGCACCTTGCAATGTGGAGATATTACTGTTTGTGCATTTAAAATATTCATTGATTTTTACCATTGAAAAACATCATGTTATTCATATACCAGAAATGTTTGAAGCTACTGACTGAATGAAAGGAGCTGGCATCTCACTCTCTTTGAATCTTCTTTATCATGCTAGGATTAACAGGAAAAAGCAAAAAATTTCAGAATTGCACCTTGCAATGTGGAGATATTACTGTTTGTGCATTTACAATATTCATTGATTTTTGCCATTGAAAAACATGTTTTTCATATACCAGAAATGTTTGAAGCTACTGACTGAATGAAAGGAGCTGGCATCTCACTCTCTTTGAATCTTCTTTATCCTGCTAGGATTAGCAGGAAAAAGCAAAAAATTTCAGAATTGCACCTTGCAATGTGGAGATATTACTGTTTGTGCATTTACAATATTCATTGATTTTTGCCATTGAAAAACATGTTTTTCATATACCAGAAATGTTTGAAGCTACTGACTGAATGAAAGGAGATGGCATCTCAATCTCTTTGAATCTTCTTTATCATGCTAGGATTAACAGGAAAAAGCAAAAAATTTCAGAATTGCACCTTGCAATGTGGAGATATTACTGTTTGTGCATTTACAATATTCATTGATTTTTGCCATTGAAAAACGTCCAGAAATGTTTGAAGCTACTGACTGAATGAAAGGAGCTGGCATCTCACTCTTTGAATCTTCTTTATCATGCTAGGATTAGCAGGAGAAAGCAAAAAATTTCAGAATTGCACCTTGCAATGTGGAGATATTACTGTTTGTGCATTTACAATATTCATTGATTTTTGCCATTGAAAAACATGTTTTTCATATACCAGAAATGTTTGAAGCTACTGACTGAATGAAAGGAGCTGGCATCTCACTCTCTTTGAATCTTCTTTATCCTGCTAGGATTAGCAGGAAAAAGCAAAAAATTTCAGAATTGCACCTTGCAATGTGGAGATATTACTGTTTGTGCATTTACAATATTCATTGATTTTTGCCATTGAAAAACGTCCAGAAATGTTTGAAGCTACTGACTGAATGAAAGGAGCTGGCATCTCACTCTCTTTGAATCTTCTTTATCATGCTAGGATTAGCAGGAAAAAGCAAAAAATTTCAGAATTGCACCTTGCAATGTGGAGATATTACTGTTTGTGCATTTACAATATTCATTGATTTTTGCCATTGAAAAACGTCCAGAAATGTTTGAAGCTACTGACTGAATGAAAGGAGCTGGCATCTCACTCTCTTTGAATCTTCTTTATCATGCTAGGATTAGCAGGAAAAAGCAAAAAATTTCAGAATTGCACCTTGCAATGTGGAGATATTACTGTTTGTGCATTTACAATATTCATTGATTTTTGCCATTGAAAAACATCATGTTATTCATATACCAGAAATGTTTGAAGCTACTGACTGAATGAAAGGAGCTGGCATCTCACTCTCTTTGAATCTTCTTTATCATGCTAGGATTAACAGGAAAAAGCAAAAAATTTCAGAATTGCACCTTGCAATGTGGAGATATTACTGTTTGTGCATTTACAATATTCATTGATTTTTGCCATTGAAAAACATGTTTTTCATATACCAGAAATGTTTGAAGCTACTGACTGAATGAAAGGAGCTGGCATCTTACTCTCTTTGAATCTTCTTTATCATGCTAGGATTAGCAGGAAAAAGCAAAAAATTTCAGAATTGCACCTTGCAATGTGGAGATATTACTGTTTGTGCATTTACAATATTCATTGATTTTTGCCATTGAAAAACATCATGTTATTCATATACCAGAAATGTTTGAAGCTACTGACTGAATGAAAGGAGCTGGCATCTCACTCTCTTTGTTTTACCATATTTTTTTTATTTTTAATAAACAATTTAACAGGGGAATAACACACGTGGCATAAAAGTAGTGACAATCTCACTCTCTTTGAATCTTCTTTATCATGCTAGGATTAACAGGAAAAAGCAAAAAATTTCAGAATTGCACCTTGCAATGTGGAGATATTACTGTTTGTGCATTTACAATATTCATTGATTTTTGCCATTGAAAAACATGTTTTTCATATACCAGAAATGTTTGAAGCTACTGACTGAATGAAAGGAGCTGGCATCTCACTCTCTTTGAATCTTCTTTATCATGCTAGGATTAGCAGGAAAAAGCAAAAAATTTCAGAATTGCACCTTGCAATGTGGAGATATTACTGTTTGTGCATTTACAATATTCATTGATTTTTGCCATTGAAAAACGTTTTTCATATACCAGAAATGTTTGAAGCTACTGACTGAATGAAAGGAGCTGGCATCTCACTCTCTTTGAATCTTCTTTATCATGCTAGGATTAGCAGGAAAAAGCAAAAAATTTCAGAATTGCACCTTGCAATGTGGAGATATTACTGTTTGTGCATTTACAATATTCATTGATTTTTGCCATTGAAAAACATGTTTTTCATATACCAGAAATGTTTGAAGCTACTGACTGAATGAAAGGAGCTGGCATCTCACTCTCTTTGAATCTTCTTTATCATGCTAGGATTAGCAGGAAAAAGCAAAAAATTTCAGAATTGCACCTTGCAATGTGGAGATATTACTGTTTGTGCATTTACAATATTCATTGATTTTTGCCATTGAAAAACATGTTTTTCATATACCAGAAATGTTTGAAGCTACTGACTGAATGAAAGGAGCTGGCATCTCACTCTCTTTGAATCTTCTTTATCATGCTAGGATTAGCAGGAAAAAGCAAAAAATTTCAGAATTGCACCTTGCAATGTGGAGATATTACTGTTTGTGCATTTACAATATTCATTGATTTTTGCCATTGAAAAACATGTTTTTCATATACCAGAAATGTTTGAAGCTACTGACTGAATGAAAGGAGCTGGCATCTCACTCTCTTTGAATCTTCTTTATCATGCTAGGATTAACAGGAAAAAGCAAAAAATTTCAGAATTGCACCTTGCAATGTGGAGATATTACTGTTTGTGCATTTACAATATTCATTGATTTTTGCCATTGAAAAACGTCCAGAAATGTTTGAAGCTACTGACTGAATGAAAGGAGCTGGCATCTCACTCTCTTTGAATCTTCTTTATCATGCTAGGATTAGCAGGAAAAAGCAAAAAATTTCAGAATTGCACCTTGCAATGTGGAGATATTACTGTTTGTGCATTTACAATATTCATTGATTTTTGCCATTGAAAAACATGTTTTTCATATACCAGAAATGTTTGAAGCTACTGACTGAATGAAAGGAGCTGGCATCTCACTCTCTTTGAATCTTCTTTATCATGCTAGGATTAGCAGGAAAAAGCAAAAAATTTCAGAATTGCACCTTGCAATGTGGAGATATTACTGTTTGTGCATTTACAATATTCATTGATTTTTGCCATTGAAAAACATGTTTTTCATATACCAGAAATGTTTGAAGCTACTGACTGAATG
>NW_027370099.1:0-38265 GCF_046119375.1 Phyllobates terribilis
AAAAAATTTCAGAATTCCACCTTGCAATGCGGAGAAATTACTGTTTGTGCATTTACAATATTCATTGATTTTTGCCATTGAAAAACATCATGTTATTCATATACCAGAAATGTTTGAAGCTACTGACTGAATGAAAGGAGCTGGCATCTCACTCTCTTTGAATCTTCTTTATCATACTAAGAGGAGCAGGAAAAAGCAAAAAATTTCAGAATTGCACCTTGCAATGCGGAGAAATTACTGTTTGTGCATTTACAATATTCATTTATTTTTGCCTTTGAAAAACGTCCAGAAATGATTGAAGCAACTGACTGAATGAAAGGAGCTGGCATCTCACTCTCTTTGAATCTTCTTTATCATGCTAAGAGGAGCAGGAAAAAGCAAAAAATTTCAGAATTGCACCTTGCAATGCGGAGAAATTACTGTTTGTGCATTTACAATATTCATTGATTTTTGCCATTGAAAAACATCATGTTATTCATATACCAGAAATGTTTGAAGCTACTGACTGAATGAAAGGAGCTGGCATCTCAATCTCTTTGAATCTTCTTTATCATACTAAGAGGAGCAGGAAAAAGCAAAAAATTTCAGAATTGCACCTTCAATGCGGAGAAATTACTGTTTGTGCATTTACAATATTCATTGATTTTTGCCATTGAAAAACGTCCAGAAATGATTGAAGCTACTGACTGAATGAAAGGAGCTGGCATCTCACTCTCTTTGAATCTTCTTTATCATGCTAAGAGGAGCAGGAAAAAGCAAAAAATTTCAGAATTGCACCTTCAATGCGGAGAAATTACTGTTTGTGCATTTACAATATTCATTGATTTTTGCCATTGAAAAACGTCCAGAAATGATTGAAGCTACTGACTGAATGAAAGGAGCTGGCATCTCACTCTCTTTGAATCTTCTTTATCATGCTAAGAGGAGCAGGAAAAAGCAAAAAATTTCAGAATTGCACCTTGCAATGCGGAGAAATTACTGTTTGTGCATTTACAATATTCATTAATTTTTGCCATTGAAAAACATCATGTTATTCATATACCAGAAATGATTGAAGCTACTGACTGAATGAAAGGAGCTGGCATCTCACTCTCTTTGAATCTTCTTTATCATGCTAAGAGGAGCAGGAAAAAGCAAAAAATTTCAGAATTGCACCTTCAATGCGGAGAAATTACTGTTTGTGCATTTACAATATTCATTGATTTTTGCCATTGAAAAACGTCCAGAAATGATTGAAGCTACTGACTGAATGAAAGGAGCTGGCATCTCACTCTCTTTGAATCTTCTTTATCATGCTAAGAGGAGCAGGAAAAAGCAAAAAATTTCAGAATTGCACCTTGCAATGCGGAGAAATTACTGTTTGTGCATTTACAATATTCATTGATTTTTGCCGCCAATGAAAAACATCATGTTATTCATATACCAGAAATGTTTGAAGCTACTGACTGAATGAAAGGAGCTGGCATCTCACTCTCTTTGAATCTTCTTTATCATGCTAAGAGGAGCAGGAAAAAGCAAAAAATTTCAGAATTGCACCTTGCAATGCGAAGAAATTACTGTTTGTGCATTTACAATATTCATTGATTTTTGCCATTGAAAAACATCATGTTATTCATATACCAGAAATGTTTGATGCTACTGACTGAATGAAAGGAGCTGGCATCTCACTCTCTTTGAATCTTCTTTATCATGCTAAGAGGAGCAGGAAAAAGCAAAAAATTTCAGAATTGCACCTTGCAATGCGGAGAAATTACTGTTTGTGCATTTACAATATTCATTGATTTTTGCCATTGAAAAACGTCCAGAAATGATTGAAGCTACTGACTGAATGAAAGGAGCTGGCATCTCACTCTCTTTGAATCTTCTTTATCATGCTAAGAGGAGCAGGAAAAAGCAAAAAATTTCAGAATTGCACCTTGCAATGCGGAGAAATTACTGTTTGTGCATTTACAATATTCATTGATTTTTGCCATTGAAAAACATCCAGAAATGATTGAAGCTACTGACTGAATGAAAGGAGCTGGCATCTCACTCTCTTTGAATCTTCTTTATCATGCTAAGAGGAGCAGGAAAAAGCAAAAAATTTCAGAATTGCACCTTGCAATGCGGAGAAATTACTGTTTGTGCATTTACAATATTCATTGATTTTTGCCATTGAAAAACGTCCAGAAATGATTGAAGCTACTGACTGAATGAAAGGAGCTGGCATCTCAGTCTCTTTGAATCTTCTTTATCATGCTAAGAGGAGCAGGAAAAAGCAAAAAATTTCAGAATTGCACCTTGCAATGCGGAGAAATTACTGTTTGTGCATCTACAATATTCATTGATTTTTGCCGTTGAAAAACGTCCAGAAATGATTGAAGCTACTGACTGAATGAAAGGAGCTGGCATCTCACTCTCTTTGAGTCTTCTTTACCATGCTAAGAGGAGCAGGAAAAAGCAAAAAATTTCAGAATTGCACCTTGCAATGCGGAGAAATTACTGTTTGTGCATTTACAATATTCATTGATTTTTGCCATTGAAAAACGTCCAGAAATGATTGAAGCTACTGACTGAATGAAAGGAGCTGGCATCTCACTCTCTTTGAATCTTCTTTATCATGCTAAGAGGAGCAGGAAAAAGCAAAAAATTTCAGAATTGCACCTTGCAATGCGGAGAAATTACTGTTTGTGCATTTACAATATTCATTGATTTTTGCCATTGAAAAACATCATGTTATTCATATACCAGAAATGATTGAAGCTACTGACTGAATGAAAGGAGCTGGCATCTCACTCTCTTTGAATCTTCTTTATCATGCTAAGAGGAGCAGGAAAAAGCAAAAAATTTCAGAATTGCACCTTGCAATGCGGAGAAATTACTGTTTGTGCATTTACAATATTCATTGATTTTTGCCATTGAAAAACGTCCAGAAATGATTGAAGCTACTGACTGAATGAAAGGAGCTGGCATCTCACTCTCTTTGAATCTTCTTTATCATGCTAAGAGGAGCAGGAAAAAGCAAAAAATTTCAGAATTGCACCTTGCAATGCGGAGAAATTACTGTTTGTGCATTTACAATATTCATTGATTTTTGCCATTGAAAAACGTCCACAAATGATTGAAGCTACTGACTGAATGAAAGGAGCTGGCATCTCACTCTCTTTGAATCTTCTTTATCATGCTAAGAGGAGCAGGAAAAAGCAAAAAATTTCAGAATTCCACCTTGCAATGCGGAGAAATTACTGTTTGTGCATTTACAATATTCATTGATTTTTGCCATTGAAAAACATCATGTTATTCATATACCAGAAATGTTTGAAGCTACTGACTGAATGAAAGGAGCTGGCATCTCACTCTCTTTGAATCTTCTTTATCATACTAAGAGGAGCAGGAAAAAGCAAAAAATTTCAGAATTGCACCTTGCAATGCGGAGAAATTACTGTTTGTGCATTTACAATATTCATTTATTTTTGCCTTTGAAAAACGTCCAGAAATGATTGAAGCAACTGACTGAATGAAAGGAGCTGGCATCTCACTCTCTTTGAATCTTCTTTATCATGCTAAGAGGAGCAGGAAAAAGCAAAAAATTTCAGAATTGCACCTTGCAATGCGGAGAAATTACTGTTTGTGCATTTACAATATTCATTGATTTTTGCCATTGAAAAACATCATGTTATTCATATACCAGAAATGTTTGAAGCTACTGACTGAATGAAAGGAGCTGGCATCTCAATCTCTTTGAATCTTCTTTATCATACTAAGAGGAGCAGGAAAAAGCAAAAAATTTCAGAATTGCACCTTCAATGCGGAGAAATTACTGTTTGTGCATTTACAATATTCATTGATTTTTGCCATTGAAAAACGTCCAGAAATGATTGAAGCTACTGACTGAATGAAAGGAGCTGGCATCTCACTCTCTTTGAATCTTCTTTATCATGCTAAGAGGAGCAGGAAAAAGCAAAAAATTTCAGAATTGCACCTTCAATGCGGAGAAATTACTGTTTGTGCATTTACAATATTCATTGATTTTTGCCATTGAAAAACGTCCAGAAATGATTGAAGCTACTGACTGAATGAAAGGAGCTGGCATCTCACTCTCTTTGAATCTTCTTTATCATGCTAAGAGGAGCAGGAAAAAGCAAAAAATTTCAGAATTGCACCTTGCAATGCGGAGAAATTACTGTTTGTGCATTTACAATATTCATTAATTTTTGCCATTGAAAAACATCATGTTATTCATATACCAGAAATGATTGAAGCTACTGACTGAATGAAAGGAGCTGGCATCTCACTCTCTTTGAATCTTCTTTATCATGCTAAGAGGAGCAGGAAAAAGCAAAAAATTTCAGAATTGCACCTTCAATGCGGAGAAATTACTGTTTGTGCATTTACAATATTCATTGATTTTTGCCATTGAAAAACGTCCAGAAATGATTGAAGCTACTGACTGAATGAAAGGAGCTGGCATCTCACTCTCTTTGAATCTTCTTTATCATGCTAAGAGGAGCAGGAAAAAGCAAAAAATTTCAGAATTGCACCTTGCAATGCGGAGAAATTACTGTTTGTGCATTTACAATATTCATTAATTTTTGCCATTGAAAAACATCATGTTATTCATATACCAGAAATGATTGAAGCTACTGACTGAATGAAAGGAGCTGGCATCTCACTCTCTTTGAATCTTCTTTATCATGCTAAGAGGAGCAGGAAAAAGCAAAAAATTTCAGAATTGCACCTTGCAATGCGGAGAAATTACTGTTTGTGCATTTACAATATTCATTGATTTTTGCCATTGAAAAACATCATGTTATTCATATACCAGAAATGTTTGAAGCTACTGACTGAATGAAAGGAGCTGGCATCTCACTCTCTTTGAATCTTCTTTATCATACTAAGAGGAGCAGGAAAAAGCAAAAAATTTCAGAATTGCACCTTGCAATGCGGAGAAATTACTGTTTGTGCATTTACAATATTCATTTATTTTTGCCTTTGAAAAACGTCCAGAAATGATTGAAGCTACTGACTGAATGAAAGGAGCTGGCATCTCACTCTCTTTGAATCTTCTTTATCATGCTAAGAGGAGCAGTTAAAAGCAAAAAATTTCAGAATTGCACCTTGCAATGCGGAGAAATTACTGTTTGTGCATTTACAATATTCATTGATTTTTGCCATTGAAAAACATCATGTTATTCATATACCAGAAATGTTTGAAGCTACTGACTGAATGAAAGGAGCTGGCATCTCACTCTCTTTGAATCTTCTTTATCATACTAAGAGGAGCAGGAAAAAGCAAAAAATTTCAGAATTGCACCTTCAATGCGGAGAAATTACTGTTTGTGCATTTACAATATTCATTGATTTTTGCCATTGAAAAACGTCCAGAAATGATTGAAGCTACTGACTGAATGAAAGGAGCTGGCATCTCACTCTCTTTGAATCTTCTTTATCATGCTAAGAGGAGCAGGAAAAAGCAAAAAATTTCAGAATTGCACCTTGCAATGCGGAGAAATTACTGTTTGTGCATTTACAATATTCATTGATTTTTGCCATTGAAAAACGTCCAGAAATGATTGAAGCTACTGACTGAATGAAAGGAGCTGGCATCTCACTCTCTTTGAATCTTCTTTATCATGCTAAGAGGAGCAGGAAAAAGCAAAAAATTTCAGAATTGCACCTTGCAATGCGGAGAAATTACTGTTTGTGCATTTACAATATTCATTGATTTTTGCCATTGAAAAACATCATGTTATTCATATACCAGAAATGATTGAAGCTACTGACTGAATGAAAGGAGCTGGCATCTCACTCTCTTTGAATCTTCTTTATCATGCTAAGAGGAGCAGGAAAAAGCAAAAAATTTCAGAATTGCACCTTGCAATGCGGAGAAATTACTGTTTGTGCATTTACAATATTCATTGATTTTTGCCATTGAAAAACGTCCAGAAATGATTGAAGCTACTGACTGAATGAAAGGAGCTGGCATCTCACTCTCTTTGAATCTTCTTTATCATGCTAAGAGGAGCAGTTAAAAGCAAAAAATTTCAGAATTGCACCTTGCAATGCGGAGAAATTACTGTTTGTGCATTTACAATATTCATTGATTTTTGCCATTGAAAAACATCATGTTATTCATATACCAGAAATGTTTGAAGCTACTGACTGAATGAAAGGAGCTGGCATCTCACTCTCTTTGAATCTTCTTTATCATACTAAGAGGAGCAGGAAAAAGCAAAAAATTTCAGAATTGCACCTTCAATGCGGAGAAATTACTGTTTGTGCATTTACAATATTCATTGATTTTTGCCATTGAAAAACGTCCAGAAATGATTGAAGCTACTGACTGAATGAAAGGAGCTGGCATCTCACTCTCTTTGAATCTTCTTTATCATGCTAAGAGGAGCAGGAAAAAGCAAAAAATTTCAGAATTGCACCTTGCAATGCGGAGAAATTACTGTTTGTGCATTTACAATATTCATTGATTTTTGCCATTGAAAAACGTCCAGAAATGATTGAAGCTACTGACTGAATGAAAGGAGCTGGCATCTCACTCTCTTTGAATCTTCTTTATCATGCTAAGAGGAGCAGGAAAAAGCAAAAAATTTCAGAATTGCACCTTGCAATGCGGAGAAATTACTGTTTGTGCATTTACAATATTCATTGATTTTTGCCATTGAAAAACGTCCAGAAATGATTGAAGCTACTGACTGAATGAAAGGAGCTGGCATCTCACTCTCTTTGAATCTTCTTTATCATGCTAAGAGGAGCAGGAAAAAGCAAAAAATTTCAGAATTGCACCTTGCAATGCGGAGAAATTACTGTTTGTGCATTTACAATATTCATTGATTTTTGCCGCCAATGAAAAACATCATGTTATTCATATACCAGAAATGTTTGAAGCTACTGACTGAATGAAAGGAGCTGGCATCTCACTCTCTTTGAATCTTCTTTATCATGCTAAGAGGAGCAGGAAAAAGCAAAAAATTTCAGAATTGCACCTTGCAATGCGAAGAAATTACTGTTTGTGCATTTACAATATTCATTGATTTTTGCCATTGAAAAACATCATGTTATTCATATACCAGAAATGTTTGATGCTACTGACTGAATGAAAGGAGCTGGCATCTCACTCTCTTTGAATCTTCTTTATCATGCTAAGAGGAGCAGGAAAAAGCAAAAAATTTCAGAATTGCACCTTGCAATGCGGAGAAATTACTGTTTGTGCATTTACAATATTCATTGATTTTTGCCATTGAAAAACGTCCAGAAATGATTGAAGCTACTGACTGAATGAAAGGAGCTGGCATCTCACTCTCTTTGAATCTTCTTTATCATGCTAAGAGGAGCAGGAAAAAGCAAAAAATTTCAGAATTGCACCTTGCAATGCGGAGAAATTACTGTTTGTGCATTTACAATATTCATTGATTTTTGCCATTGAAAAACATCCAGAAATGATTGAAGCTACTGACTGAATGAAAGGAGCTGGCATCTCACTCTCTTTGAATCTTCTTTATCATGCTAAGAGGAGCAGGAAAAAGCAAAAAATTTCAGAATTGCACCTTGCAATGCGGAGAAATTACTGTTTGTGCATTTACAATATTCATTGATTTTTGCCATTGAAAAACGTCCAGAAATGATTGAAGCTACTGACTGAATGAAAGGAGCTGGCATCTCAGTCTCTTTGAATCTTCTTTATCATGCTAAGAGGAGCAGGAAAAAGCAAAAAATTTCAGAATTGCACCTTGCAATGCGGAGAAATTACTGTTTGTGCATCTACAATATTCATTGATTTTTGCCATTGAAAAACGTCCAGAAATGATTGAAGCTACTGACTGAATGAAAGGAGCTGGCATCTCACTCTCTTTGAATCTTCTTTATCATGCTAAGAGGAGCAGGAAAAAGCAAAAAATTTCAGAATTGCACCTTGCAATGCGGAGAAATTACTGTTTGTGCATTTACAATATTCATTAATTTTTGCCATTGAAAAACATCATGTTATTCATATACCAGAAATGATTGAAGCTACTGACTGAATGAAAGGAGCTGGCATCTCACTCTCTTTGAATCTTCTTTATCATGCTAAGAGGAGCAGGAAAAAGCAAAAAATTTCAGAATTGCACCTTGCAATGCGGAGAAATTACTGTTTGTGCATTTACAATATTCATTGATTTTTGCCATTGAAAAACATCATGTTATTCATATACCAGAAATGTTTGAAGCTACTGACTGAATGAAAGGAGCTGGCATCTCACTCTCTTTGAATCTTCTTTATCATACTAAGAGGAGCAGGAAAAAGCAAAAAATTTCAGAATTGCACCTTGCAATGCGGAGAAATTACTGTTTGTGCATTTACAATATTCATTTATTTTTGCCTTTGAAAAACGTCCAGAAATGATTGAAGCTACTGACTGAATGAAAGGAGCTGGCATCTCACTCTCTTTGAATCTTCTTTATCATGCTAAGAGGAGCAGTTAAAAGCAAAAAATTTCAGAATTGCACCTTGCAATGCGGAGAAATTACTGTTTGTGCATTTACAATATTCATTGATTTTTGCCATTGAAAAACATCATGTTATTCATATACCAGAAATGTTTGAAGCTACTGACTGAATGAAAGGAGCTGGCATCTCACTCTCTTTGAATCTTCTTTATCATACTAAGAGGAGCAGGAAAAAGCAAAAAATTTCAGAATTGCACCTTCAATGCGGAGAAATTACTGTTTGTGCATTTACAATATTCATTGATTTTTGCCATTGAAAAACGTCCAGAAATGATTGAAGCTACTGACTGAATGAAAGGAGCTGGCATCTCACTCTCTTTGAATCTTCTTTATCATGCTAAGAGGAGCAGGAAAAAGCAAAAAATTTCAGAATTGCACCTTGCAATGCGGAGAAATTACTGTTTGTGCATTTACAATATTCATTGATTTTTGCCATTGAAAAACGTCCAGAAATGATTGAAGCTACTGACTGAATGAAAGGAGCTGGCATCTCACTCTCTTTGAATCTTCTTTATCATGCTAAGAGGAGCAGGAAAAAGCAAAAAATTTCAGAATTGCACCTTGCAATGCGGAGAAATTACTGTTTGTGCATTTACAATATTCATTGATTTTTGCCATTGAAAAACGTCCAGAAATGATTGAAGCTACTGACTGAATGAAAGGAGCTGGCATCTCACTCTCTTTGAATCTTCTTTATCATGCTAAGAGGAGCAGGAAAAAGCAAAAAATTTCAGAATTGCACCTTGCAATGCGGAGAAATTACTGTTTGTGCATTTACAATATTCATTGATTTTTGCCGCCAATGAAAAACATCATGTTATTCATATACCAGAAATGTTTGAAGCTACTGACTGAATGAAAGGAGCTGGCATCTCACTCTCTTTGAATCTTCTTTATCATGCTAAGAGGAGCAGGAAAAAGCAAAAAATTTCAGAATTGCACCTTGCAATGCGAAGAAATTACTGTTTGTGCATTTACAATATTCATTGATTTTTGCCATTGAAAAACATCATGTTATTCATATACCAGAAATGTTTGATGCTACTGACTGAATGAAAGGAGCTGGCATCTCACTCTCTTTGAATCTTCTTTATCATGCTAAGAGGAGCAGGAAAAAGCAAAAAATTTCAGAATTGCACCTTGCAATGCGGAGAAATTACTGTTTGTGCATTTACAATATTCATTGATTTTTGCCATTGAAAAACGTCCAGAAATGATTGAAGCTACTGACTGAATGAAAGGAGCTGGCATCTCACTCTCTTTGAATCTTCTTTATCATGCTAAGAGGAGCAGGAAAAAGCAAAAAATTTCAGAATTGCACCTTGCAATGCGGAGAAATTACTGTTTGTGCATTTACAATATTCATTGATTTTTGCCATTGAAAAACATCCAGAAATGATTGAAGCTACTGACTGAATGAAAGGAGCTGGCATCTCACTCTCTTTGAATCTTCTTTATCATGCTAAGAGGAGCAGGAAAAAGCAAAAAATTTCAGAATTGCACCTTGCAATGCGGAGAAATTACTGTTTGTGCATTTACAATATTCATTGATTTTTGCCATTGAAAAACATCATGTTATTCATATACCAGAAATGTTTGAAGCTACTGACTGAATGAAAGGAGCTGGCATCTCACTCTCTTTGAATCTTCTTTATCATACTAAGAGGAGCAGGAAAAAGCAAAAAATTTCAGAATTGCACCTTGCAATGCGGAGAAATTACTGTTTGTGCATTTACAATATTCATTTATTTTTGCCTTTGAAAAACGTCCAGAAATGATTGAAGCTACTGACTGAATGAAAGGAGCTGGCATCTCACTCTCTTTGAATCTTCTTTATCATGCTAAGAGGAGCAGTTAAAAGCAAAAAATTTCAGAATTGCACCTTGCAATGCGGAGAAATTACTGTTTGTGCATTTACAATATTCATTGATTTTTGCCATTGAAAAACATCATGTTATTCATATACCAGAAATGTTTGAAGCTACTGACTGAATGAAAGGAGCTGGCATCTCACTCTCTTTGAATCTTCTTTATCATACTAAGAGGAGCAGGAAAAAGCAAAAAATTTCAGAATTGCACCTTCAATGCGGAGAAATTACTGTTTGTGCATTTACAATATTCATTGATTTTTGCCATTGAAAAACGTCCAGAAATGATTGAAGCTACTGACTGAATGAAAGGAGCTGGCATCTCACTCTCTTTGAATCTTCTTTATCATGCTAAGAGGAGCAGGAAAAAGCAAAAAATTTCAGAATTGCACCTTGCAATGCGGAGAAATTACTGTTTGTGCATTTACAATATTCATTGATTTTTGCCATTGAAAAACGTCCAGAAATGATTGAAGCTACTGACTGAATGAAAGGAGCTGGCATCTCACTCTCTTTGAATCTTCTTTATCATGCTAAGAGGAGCAGGAAAAAGCAAAAAATTTCAGAATTGCACCTTGCAATGCGGAGAAATTACTGTTTGTGCATTTACAATATTCATTGATTTTTGCCATTGAAAAACGTCCAGAAATGATTGAAGCTACTGACTGAATGAAAGGAGCTGGCATCTCACTCTCTTTGAATCTTCTTTATCATGCTAAGAGGAGCAGGAAAAAGCAAAAAATTTCAGAATTGCACCTTGCAATGCGGAGAAATTACTGTTTGTGCATTTACAATATTCATTGATTTTTGCCGCCAATGAAAAACATCATGTTATTCATATACCAGAAATGTTTGAAGCTACTGACTGAATGAAAGGAGCTGGCATCTCACTCTCTTTGAATCTTCTTTATCATGCTAAGAGGAGCAGGAAAAAGCAAAAAATTTCAGAATTGCACCTTGCAATGCGAAGAAATTACTGTTTGTGCATTTACAATATTCATTGATTTTTGCCATTGAAAAACATCATGTTATTCATATACCAGAAATGTTTGATGCTACTGACTGAATGAAAGGAGCTGGCATCTCACTCTCTTTGAATCTTCTTTATCATGCTAAGAGGAGCAGGAAAAAGCAAAAAATTTCAGAATTGCACCTTGCAATGCGGAGAAATTACTGTTTGTGCATTTACAATATTCATTGATTTTTGCCATTGAAAAACGTCCAGAAATGATTGAAGCTACTGACTGAATGAAAGGAGCTGGCATCTCACTCTCTTTGAATCTTCTTTATCATGCTAAGAGGAGCAGGAAAAAGCAAAAAATTTCAGAATTGCACCTTGCAATGCGGAGAAATTACTGTTTGTGCATTTACAATATTCATTGATTTTTGCCATTGAAAAACATCATGTTATTCATATACCAGAAATGTTTGAAGCTACTGACTGAATGAAAGGAGCTGGCATCTCACTCTCTTTGAATCTTCTTTATCATACTAAGAGGAGCAGGAAAAAGCAAAAAATTTCAGAATTGCACCTTCAATGCGGAGAAATTACTGTTTGTGCATTTACAATATTCATTGATTTTTGCCATTGAAAAACGTCCAGAAATGATTGAAGCTACTGACTGAATGAAAGGAGCTGGCATCTCACTCTCTTTGAATCTTCTTTATCATGCTAAGAGGAGCAGGAAAAAGCAAAAAATTTCAGAATTGCACCTTGCAATGCGGAGAAATTACTGTTTGTGCATTTACAATATTCATTAATTTTTGCCATTGAAAAACATCATGTTATTCATATACCAGAAATGATTGAAGCTACTGACTGAATGAAAGGAGCTGGCATCTCACTCTCTTTGAATCTTCTTTATCATGCTAAGAGGAGCAGGAAAAAGCAAAAAATTTCAGAATTGCACCTTGCAATGCGGAGAAATTACTGTTTGTGCATTTACAATATTCATTGATTTTTGCCATTGAAAAACATCATGTTATTCATATACCAGAAATGTTTGAAGCTACTGACTGAATGAAAGGAGCTGGCATCTCACTCTCTTTGAATCTTCTTTATCATACTAAGAGGAGCAGGAAAAAGCAAAAAATTTCAGAATTGCACCTTGCAATGCGGAGAAATTACTGTTTGTGCATTTACAATATTCATTTATTTTTGCCTTTGAAAAACGTCCAGAAATGATTGAAGCTACTGACTGAATGAAAGGAGCTGGCATCTCACTCTCTTTGAATCTTCTTTATCATGCTAAGAGGAGCAGTTAAAAGCAAAAAATTTCAGAATTGCACCTTGCAATGCGGAGAAATTACTGTTTGTGCATTTACAATATTCATTGATTTTTGCCATTGAAAAACATCATGTTATTCATATACCAGAAATGTTTGAAGCTACTGACTGAATGAAAGGAGCTGGCATCTCACTCTCTTTGAATCTTCTTTATCATACTAAGAGGAGCAGGAAAAAGCAAAAAATTTCAGAATTGCACCTTCAATGCGGAGAAATTACTGTTTGTGCATTTACAATATTCATTGATTTTTGCCATTGAAAAACGTCCAGAAATGATTGAAGCTACTGACTGAATGAAAGGAGCTGGCATCTCACTCTCTTTGAATCTTCTTTATCATGCTAAGAGGAGCAGGAAAAAGCAAAAAATTTCAGAATTGCACCTTGCAATGCGGAGAAATTACTGTTTGTGCATTTACAATATTCATTGATTTTTGCCATTGAAAAACGTCCAGAAATGATTGAAGCTACTGACTGAATGAAAGGAGCTGGCATCTCACTCTCTTTGAATCTTCTTTATCATGCTAAGAGGAGCAGGAAAAAGCAAAAAATTTCAGAATTGCACCTTGCAATGCGGAGAAATTACTGTTTGTGCATTTACAATATTCATTGATTTTTGCCATTGAAAAACATCATGTTATTCATATACCAGAAATGATTGAAGCTACTGACTGAATGAAAGGAGCTGGCATCTCACTCTCTTTGAATCTTCTTTATCATGCTAAGAGGAGCAGGAAAAAGCAAAAAATTTCAGAATTGCACCTTGCAATGCGGAGAAATTACTGTTTGTGCATTTACAATATTCATTGATTTTTGCCATTGAAAAACGTCCAGAAATGATTGAAGCTACTGACTGAATGAAAGGAGCTGGCATCTCACTCTCTTTGAATCTTCTTTATCATGCTAAGAGGAGCAGGAAAAAGCAAAAAATTTCAGAATTGCACCTTGCAATGCGGAGAAATTACTGTTTGTGCATTTACAATATTCATTGATTTTTGCCATTGAAAAACGTCCAGAAATGATTGAAGCTACTGACTGAATGAAAGGAGCTCTCATCTCACTCTCTTTGAATCTTCTTTATCATGCTAAGAGGAGCAGGAAAAAGCAAAAAATTTCAGAATTGCACCTTGCAATGCGGAGAAATTACTGTTTGTGCATTTACAATATTCATTGATTTTTGCCATTGAAAAACATCATGTTATTCATATACCAGAAATGTTTGAAGCTACTGACTGAATGAAAGGAGCTGGCATCTCACTCTCTTTGAATCTTCTTTATCATGCTAAGAGGAGCAGGAAAAAGCAAAAAATTTCAGAATTGCACCTTCAATGCGGAGAAATTACTGTTTGTGCATTTACAATATTCATTGATTTTTGCCATTGAAAAACGTCCAGAAATGATTGAAGCTACTGACTGAATGAAAGGAGCTGGCATCTCACTCTCTTTGAATCTTCTTTATCATGCTAAGAGGAGCAGGAAAAAGCAAAAAATTTCAGAATTGCACCTTGCAATGCGGAGAAATTACTGTTTGTGCATTTACAATATTCATTAATTTTTGCCATTGAAAAACATCATGTTATTCATATACCAGAAATGATTGAAGCTACTGACTGAATGAAAGGAGCTGGCATCTCACTCTCTTTGAATCTTCTTTATCATGCTAAGAGGAGCAGGAAAAAGCAAAAAATTTCAGAATTGCACCTTGCAATGCGGAGAAATTACTGTTTGTGCATTTACAATATTCATAGATTTTTGCCATTGAAAAACATCATGTTATTCATATACCAGAAATGTTTGAAGCTACTGACTGAATGAAAGGAGCTGGCATCTCACTCTCTTTGAATCTTCTTTATCATACTAAGAGGAGCAGGAAAAAGCAAAAAATTTCAGAATTGCACCTTGCAATGCGGAGAAATTACTGTTTGTGCATTTACAATATTCATTGATTTTTGCCATTGAAAAACGTCCAGAAATGATTGAAGCTACTGACTGAATGAAAGGAGCTGGCATCTCACTCTCTTTGAATCTTCTTTATCATGCTAAGAGGAGCAGGAAAAAGCAAAAAATTTCAGAATTGCACCTTGCAATGCGGAGAAATTACTGTTTGTGCATTTACAATATTCATTGATTTTTGCCATTGAAAAACATCATGTTATTCATATATCAGAAATGTTTGAAGCTACTGACTGAATGAAAGGAGCTGGCATCTCACTCTCTTTGAATCTTCTTTATCATACTAAGAGGAGCAGGAAAAAGCAAAAAATTTCAGAATTGCACCTTCAATGCGGAGAAATTACTGTTTGTGCATTTACAATATTCATTGATTTTTGCCATTGAAAAACGTCCAGAAATGATTGAAGCTACTGACTGAATGAAAGGAGCTGGCATCTCACTCTCTTTGAATCTTCTTTATCATGCTAAGAGGAGCAGGAAAAAGCAAAAAATTTCAGAATTGCACCTTGCAATGCGGAGAAATTACTGTTTGTGCATTTACAATATTCATTAATTTTTGCCATTGAAAAACATCATGTTATTCATATACCAGAAATGTTTGAAGCTACTGACTGAATGAAAGGAGCTGGCATCTCACTCTCTTTGAATCTTCTTTATCATACTAAGAGGAGCAGGAAAAAGCAAAAAATTTCAGAATTGCACCTTGCAATGCGGAGAAATTACTGTTTGTGCATTTACAATATTCATTGATTTTTGCCATTGAAAAACGTCCAGAAATGATTGAAGCTACTGACTGAATGAAAGGAGCTGGCATCTCACTCTCTTTGAATCTTCTTTATCATGCTAAGAGGAGCAGGAAAAAGCAAAAAATTTCAGAATTGCACCTTGCAATGCGGAGAAATTACTGTTTGTGCATTTACAATATTCATTGATTTTTGCCATTGAAAAACGTCCAGAAATGATTGAAGCTACTGACTGAATGAAAGGAGCTGGCATCTCACTCTCTTTGAATCTTCTTTATCATGCTAAGAGGAGCAGGAAAAAGCAAAAAATTTCAGAATTGCACCTTGCAATGCGGAGAAATTACTGTTTGTGCATTTACAATATTCATTGATTTTTGCCGCCAATGAAAAACATCATGTTATTCATATACCAGAAATGATTGAAGCTACTGACTGAATGAAAGGAGCTGGCATCTCACTCTCTTTGAATCTTCTTTATCATGCTAAGAGGAGCAGGAAAAAGCAAAAAATTTCAGAATTGCATCTTGCAATGCGAAGAAATTACTGTTTGTGCATTTACAATATTCATTGATTTTTGCCATTGAAAAACATCATGTTATTCATATACCAGAAATGTTTGATGCTACTGACTGAATGAAAGGAGCTGGCATCTCACTCTCTTTGAATCTTCTTTATCATGCTAAGAGGAGCAGGAAAAAGCAAAAAATTTCAGAATTGCACCTTGCAATGCGGAGAAATTACTGTTTGTGCATTTACAATATTCATTGATTTTTGCCATTGAAAAACATCCAGAAATGATTGAAGCTACTGACTGAATGAAAGGAGCTGGCATCTCACTCTCTTTGAATCTTCTTTATCATGCTAAGAGGAGCAGGAAAAAGCAAAAAATTTCAGAATTGCACCTTGCAATGCGGAGAAATTACTGTTTGTGCATTTACAATATTCATTGATTTTTGCCATTGAAAAACGTCCAGAAATGATTGAAGCTACTGACTGAATGAAAGGAGCTGGCATCTCAGTCTCTTTGAATCTTCTTTATCATGCTAAGAGGAGCAGGAAAAAGCAAAAAATTTCAGAATTGCACCTTGCAATGCGGAGAAATTACTGTTTGTGCATCTACAATATTCATTGATTTTTGCCGTTGAAAAACGTCCAGAAATGATTGAAGCTACTGACTGAATGAAAGGAGCTGGCATCTCACTCTCTTTGAGTCTTCTTTACCATGCTAAGAGGAGCAGGAAAAAGCAAAAAATTTCAGAATTGCACCTTGCAATGCGGAGAAATTACTGTTTGTGCATTTACAATATTCATTGATTTTTGCCATTGAAAAACGTCCAGAAATGATTGAAGCTACTGACTGAATGAAAGGAGCTGGCATCTCACTCTCTTTGAATCTTCTTTATCATGCTAAGAGGAGCAGGAAAAAGCAAAAAATTTCAGAATTGCACCTTGCAATGAGGAGAAATTACTGTTTGTGCATTTACAATATTCATTGATTTTTGCCATTGAAAAACATCATGTTATTCATATACCAGAAATGATTGAAGCTACTGACTGAATGAAAGGAGCTGGCATCTCACTCTCTTTGAATCTTCTTTATCATGCTAAGAGGAGCAGGAAAAAGCAAAAAATTTCAGAATTGCACCTTGCAATGCGGAGAAATTACTGTTTGTGCATTTACAATATTCATTGATTTTTGCCATTGAAAAACGTCCAGAAATGATTGAAGCTACTGACTGAATGAAAGGAGCTGGCATCTCACTCTCTTTGAATCTTCTTTATCATGCTAAGAGGAGCAGGAAAAAGCAAAAAATTTCAGAATTGCACCTTGCAATGCGGAGAAATTACTGTTTGTGCATTTACAATATTCATTGATTTTTGCCATTGAAAAACGTCCAGAAATGATTGAAGCTACTGACTGAATGAAAGGAGCTCTCATCTCACTCTCTTTGAATCTTCTTTATCATGCTAAGAGGAGCAGGAAAAAGCAAAAAATTTCAGAATTGCACCTTGCAATGCGGAGAAATTACTGTTTGTGCATTTACAATATTCATTGATTTTTGCCATTGAAAAACGTCCAGAAATGATTGAAGCTACTGACTGAATGAAAGGAGCTGGCATCTCAGTCTCTTTGAATCTTCTTTATCATGCTAAGAGGAGCAGGAAAAAGCAAAAAATTTCAGAATTGCACCTTGCAATGCGGAGAAATTACTGTTTGTGCATCTACAATATTCATTGATTTTTGCCGTTGAAAAACGTCCAGAAATGATTGAAGCTACTGACTGAATGAAAGGAGCTGGCATCTCACTCTCTTTGAGTCTTCTTTACCATGCTAAGAGGAGCAGGAAAAAGCAAAAAATTTCAGAATTGCACCTTGCAATGCGGAGAAATTACTGTTTGTGCATTTACAATATTCATTGATTTTTGCCATTGAAAAACATCATGTTATTCATATACCAGAAATGTTTGAAGCTACTGACTGAATGAAAGGAGCTGGCATCTCACTCTCTTTGAATCTTCTTTATCATGCTAAGAGGAGCAGGAAAAAGCAAAAAATTTCAGAATTGCACCTTGCAATGCGGAGAAATTACTGTTTGTGCATTTACAATATTCATTAATTTTTGCCATTGAAAAACATCATGTTATTCATATACCAGAAATGATTGAAGCTACTGACTGAATGAAAGGAGCTGGCATCTCACTATCTTTGAATCTTCTTTATCATGCTAAGAGGAGCAGGAAAAAGCAAAAAATTTCAGAATTGCACCTTGCAATGCGGAGAAATTACTGTTTGTGCATTTACAATATTCATTGATTTTTGCCATTGAAAAACATCATGTTATTCATATACCAGAAATGTTTGAAGCTACTGACTGAATGAAAGGAGCTGGCATCTCACTCTCTTTGAATCTTCTTTATCATACTAAGAGGAGCAGGAAAAAGCAAAAAATTTCAGAATTGCACCTTGCAATGCGGAGAAATTACTGTTTGTGCATTTACAATATTCATTTATTTTTGCCTTTGAAAAACGTCCAGAAATGATTGAAGCAACTGACTGAATGAAAGGAGCTGGCATCTCACTCTCTTTGAATCTTCTTTATCATGCTAAGAGGAGCAGGAAAAAGCAAAAAATTTCAGAATTGCACCTTGCAATGCGGAGAAATTACTGTTTGTGCATTTACAATATTCATTGATTTTTGCCATTGAAAAACATCATGTTATTCATATACCAGAAATGTTTGAAGCTACTGACTGAATGAAAGGAGCTGGCATCTCACTCTCTTTGAATCTTCTTTATCATACTAAGAGGAGCAGGAAAAAGCAAAAAATTTCAGAATTGCACCTTCAATGCGGAGAAATTACTGTTTGTGCATTTACAATATTCATTGATTTTTGCCATTGAAAAACGTCCAGAAATGATTGAAGCTACTGACTGAATGAAAGGAGCTGGCATCTCACTCTCTTTGAATCTTCTTTATCATGCTAAGAGGAGCAGGAAAAAGCAAAAAATTTCAGAATTGCACCTTCAATGCGGAGAAATTACTGTTTGTGCATTTACAATATTCATTGATTTTTGCCATTGAAAAACGTCCAGAAATGATTGAAGCTACTGACTGAATGAAAGGAGCTGGCATCTCACTCTCTTTGAATCTTCTTTATCATGCTAAGAGGAGCAGGAAAAAGCAAAAAATTTCAGAATTGCACCTTGCAATGCGGAGAAATTACTGTTTGTGCATTTACAATATTCATTAATTTTTGCCATTGAAAAACATCATGTTATTCATATACCAGAAATGATTGAAGCTACTGACTGAATGAAAGGAGCTGGCATCTCACTCTCTTTGAATCTTCTTTATCATGCTAAGAGGAGCAGGAAAAAGCAAAAAATTTCAGAATTGCACCTTGCAATGCGGAGAAATTACTGTTTGTGCATTTACAATATTCATTGATTTTTGCCATTGAAAAACATCATGTTATTCATATACCAGAAATGTTTGAAGCTACTGACTGAATGAAAGGAGCTGGCATCTCACTCTCTTTGAATCTTCTTTATCATACTAAGAGGAGCAGGAAAAAGCAAAAAATTTCAGAATTGCACCTTGCAATGCGGAGAAATTACTGTTTGTGCATTTACAATATTCATTTATTTTTGCCTTTGAAAAACGTCCAGAAATGATTGAAGCTACTGACTGAATGAAAGGAGCTGGCATCTCACTCTCTTTGAATCTTCTTTATCATGCTAAGAGGAGCAGGAAAAAGCAAAAAATTTCAGAATTGCACCTTGCAATGCGGAGAAATTACTGTTTGTGCATTTACAATATTCATTGATTTTTGCCATTGAAAAACATCATGTTATTCATATACCAGAAATGTTTGAAGCTACTGACTGAATGAAAGGAGCTGGCATCTCACTCTCTTTGAATCTTCTTTATCATACTAAGAGGAGCAGGAAAAAGCAAAAAATTTCAGAATTGCACCTTCAATGCGGAGAAATTACTGTTTGTGCATTTACAATATTCATTGATTTTTGCCATTGAAAAACGTCCAGAAATGATTGAAGCTACTGACTGAATGAAAGGAGCTGGCATCTCACTCTCTTTGAATCTTCTTTATCATGCTAAGAGGAGCAGGAAAAAGCAAAAAATTTCAGAATTGCACCTTGCAATGCGGAGAAATTACTGTTTGTGCATTTACAATATTCATTAATTTTTGCCATTGAAAAACATCATGTTATTCATATACCAGAAATGATTGAAGCTACTGACTGAATGAAAGGAGCTGGCATCTCACTCTCTTTGAATCTTCTTTATCATGCTAAGAGGAGCAGGAAAAAGCAAAAAATTTCAGAATTGCTCCTTGCAATGCGGAGAAATTACTGTTTGTGCATTTACAATATTCATTGATTTTTGCCATTGAAAAACATCATGTTATTCATATACCAGAAATGTTTGAAGCTACTGACTGAATGAAAGGAGCTGGCATCTCACTCTCTTTGAATCTTCTTTATCATACTAAGAGGAGCAGGAAAAAGCAAAAAATTTCAGAATTGCACCTTGCAATGCGGAGAAATTACTGTTTGTGCATTTACAATATTCATTGATTTTTGCCATTGAAAAACGTCCAGAAATGATTGAAGCTACTGACTGAATGAAAGGAGCTGGCATCTCACTCTCTTTGAATCTTCTTTATCATGCTAAGAGGAGCAGGAAAAAGCAAAAAATTTCAGAATTGAACCTTGCAATGCGGAGAAATTACTGTTTGTGCATTTACAATATTCATTGATTTTTGCCATTGGAAAACGTCCAGAAATGATTGAAGCTACTGACTGAATGAAAGGAGCTGGCATCTCACTCTCTTTGAATCTTCTTTATCATGCTAAGAGGAGCAGGAAAAAGCAAAAAATTTCAGAATTGCACCTTGCAATGCGGAGAAATTACTGTTTGTGCATTTACAATATTCATTGATTTTTGCCGCCATTGAAAAACATCATGTTATTCATATACCAGAAATGTTTGAAGCTACTGACTGAATGAAAGGAGCTGGCATCTCACTCTCTTTGAATCTTCTTTATCATGCTAAGAGGAGCAGGAAAAAGCAAAAAATTTCAGAATTGCACCTTGCAATGCGAAGAAATTACTGTTTGTGCATTTACAATATTCATTGATTTTTGCCATTGAAAAACATCATGTTATTCATATACCAGAAATGTTTGATGCTACTGACTGAATGAAAGGAGCTGGCATCTCACTCTCTTTGAATCTTCTTTATCATGCTAAGAGGAGCAGGAAAAAGCAAAAAATTTCAGAATTGCACCTTGCAATGCGGAGAAATTACTGTTTGTGCATTTACAATATTCATTGATTTTTGCCATTGAAAAACGTCCAGAAATGATTGAAGCTACTGACTGAATGAAAGGAGCTGGCATCTCACTCTCTTTGAATCTTCTTTATCATGCTAAGAGGAGCAGGAAAAAGCAAAAAATTTCAGAATTGCACCTTGCAATGCGGAGAAATTACTGTTTGTGCATTTACAATATTCATTGATTTTTGCCATTGAAAAACATCCAGAAATGATTGAAGCTACTGACTGAATGAAAGGAGCTGGCATCTCACTCTCTTTGAATCTTCTTTATCATGCTAAGAGGAGCAGGAAAAAGCAAAAAATTTCAGAATTGCACCTTGCAATGCGGAGAAATTACTGTTTGTGCATTTACAATATTCATTGATTTTTGCCATTGAAAAACGTCCAGAAATGATTGAAGCTACTGACTGAATGAAAGGAGCTGGCATCTCAGTCTCTTTGAATCTTCTTTATCATGCTAAGAGGAGCAGGAAAAAGCAAAAAATTTCAGAATTGCACCTTGCAATGCGGAGAAATTACTGTTTGTGCATCTACAATATTCATTGATTTTTACCGTTGAAAAACGTCCAGAAATGATTGAAGCTACTGACTGAATGAAAGGAGCTGGCATCTCACTCTCTTTGAGTCTTCTTTACCATGCTAAGAGGAGCAGGAAAAAGCAAAAAATTTCAGAATTGCACCTTGCAATGCGGAGAAATTACTGTTTGTGCATTTACAATATTCATTGATTTTTGCCATTGAAAAACGTCCAGAAATGATTGAAGCTACTGACTGAATGAAAGGAGCTGGCATCTCACTCTCTTTGAATCTTCTTTATCATGCTAAGAGGAGCAGGAAAAAGCAAAAAATTTCAGAATTGCACCTTGCAATGCGGAGAAATTACTGTTTGTGCATTTACAATATTCATTGATTTTTGCCATTGAAAAACATCATGTTATTCATATACCAGAAATGATTGAAGCTACTGACTGAATGAAAGGAGCTGGCATCTCACTCTCTTTGAATCTTCTTTATCATGCTAAGAGGAGCAGGAAAAAGCAAAAAATTTCAGAATTGCACCTTGCAATGCGGAGAAATTACTGTTTGTGCATTTACAATATTCATTGATTTTTGCCATTGAAAAACGTCCAGAAATGATTGAAGCTACTGACTGAATGAAAGGAGCTGGCATCTCACTCTCTTTGAATCTTCTTTATCATGCTAAGAGGAGCAGGAAAAAGCAAAAAATTTCAGAATTGCACCTTGCAATGCGGAGAAATTACTGTTTGTGCATTTACAATATTCATTGATTTTTGCCATTGAAAAACGTCCAGAAATGATTGAAGCTACTGACTGAATGAAAGGAGCTCTCATCTCACTCTCTTTGAATCTTCTTTATCATGCTAAGAGGAGCAGGAAAAAGCAAAAAATTTCAGAATTGCACCTTGCAATGCGGAGAAATTACTGTTTGTGCATTTACAATATTCATTGATTTTTGCCATTGAAAAACATCATGTTATTCATATACCAGAAATGTTTGAAGCTACTGACTGAATGAAAGGAGCTGGCATCTCACTCTCTTTGAATCTTCTTTATCATGCTAAGAGGAGCAGGAAAAAGCAAAAAATTTCAGAATTGCACCTTCAATGCGGAGAAATTACTGTTTTTGCATTTACAATATTCATTGATTTTTGCCATTGAAAAACGTCAAGAAATGATTGAAGCTACTGACTGAATGAAAGGAGCTGGCATCTCACTCTCTTTGAATCTTCTTTATCATGCTAAGAGGAGCAGGAAAAAGCAAAAAATTTCAGAATTGCACCTTGCAATGCGGAGAAATTACTGTTTGTGCATTTACAATATTCATTGATTTTTGCCATTGAAAAACGTCCAGAAATGATTGAAGCTACTGACTGAATGAAAGGAGCTGGCATCTCACTCTCTTTGAATCTTCTTTATCATGCTAAGAGGAGCAGGAAAAAGCAAAAAATTTCAGAATTGCACCTTGCAATGCGGAGAAATTACTGTTTGTGCATTTACAATATTCATTGATTTTTGCCGCCATTGAAAAACATCATGTTATTCATATACCAGAAATGTTTGAAGCTACTGACTGAATGAAAGGAGCTGGCATCTCACTCTCTTTGAATCTTCTTTATCATGCTAAGAGGAGCAGGAAAAAGCAAAAAATTTCAGAATTGCACCTTGCAATGCGAAGAAATTACTCTTTGTGCATTTACAATATTCATTGATTTTTGCCATTGAAAAACATCATGTTATTCATATACCAGAAATGTTTGATGCTACTGACTGAATGAAAGGAGCTGGCATCTCACTCTCTTTGAATCTTCTTTATCATGCTAAGAGGAGCAGGAAAAAGCAAAAAATTTCAGAATTGCACCTTGCAATGCGGAGAAATTACTGTTTGTGCATTTACAATATTCATTGATTTTTGCCATTGAAAAACG
Organism: Phyllobates terribilis; assembly: GCF_046119375.1. Taxonomy (NCBI): domain Eukaryota; kingdom Metazoa; phylum Chordata; class Amphibia; order Anura; family Dendrobatidae; genus Phyllobates; species Phyllobates terribilis. The sequence goes on from NW_027370099.1 coordinate 23,636, forward strand.
TCCAGAAATGATTGAAGCTACTGACTGAATGAAAGGAGCTGGCATCTCACTCTCTTTGAATCTTCTTTATCATGCTAAGAGGAGCAGGAAAAAGCAAAAAATTTCAGAATTGCACCTTGCAATGCGGAGAAATTACTGTTTGTGCATTTACAATATTCATTGATTTTTGCCATTGAAAAACATCCAGAAATGATTGAAGCTACTGACTGAATGAAAGGAGCTGGCATCTCACTCTCTTTGAATCTTCTTTATCATGCTAAGAGGAGCAGGAAAAAGCAAAAAATTTCAGAATTGCACCTTGCAATGCGGAGAAATTACTGTTTGTGCATTTACAATATTCATTGATTTTTGCCATTGAAAAACGTCCAGAAATGATTGAAGCTACTGACTGAATGAAAGGAGCTGGCATCTCAGTCTCTTTGAATCTTCTTTATCATGCTAAGAGGAGCAGGAAAAAGCAAAAAATTTCAGAATTGCACCTTGCAATGCGGAGAAATTACTGTTTGTGCATCTACAATATTCATTGATTTTTGCCGTTGAAAAACGTCCAGAAATGATTGAAGCTACTGACTGAATGAAAGGAGCTGGCATCTCACTCTCTTTGAGTCTTCTTTACCATGCTAAGAGGAGCAGGAAAAAGCAAAAAATTTCAGAATTGCACCTTGCAATGCGGAGAAATTACTGTTTGTGCATTTACAATATTCATTGATTTTTGCCATTGAAAAACGTCCAGAAATGATTGAAGCTACTGACTGAATGAAAGGAGCTGGCATCTCACTCTCTTTGAATCTTCTTTATCATGCTAAGAGGAGCAGGAAAAAGCAAAAAATTTCAGAATTGCACCTTGCAATGCGGAGAAATTACTGTTTGTGCATTTACAATATTCATTGATTTTTGCCATTGAAAAACATCATGTTATTCATATACCAGAAATGATTGAAGCTACTGACTGAATGAAAGGAGCTGGCATCTCACTCTCTTTGAATCTTCTTTATCATGCTAAGAGGAGCAGGAAAAAGCAAAAAATTTCAGAATTGCACCTTGCAATGCGGAGAAATTACTGTTTGTGCATTTACAATATTCATTGATTTTTGCCATTGAAAAACGTCCAGAAATGATTGAAGCTACTGACTGAATGAAAGGAGCTGGCATCTCACTCTCTTTGAATCTTCTTTATCATGCTAAGAGGAGCAGGAAAAAGCAAAAAATTTCAGAATTGCACCTTGCAATGCGGAGAAATTACTGTTTGTGCATTTACAATATTCATTGATTTTTGCCATTGAAAAACGTCCAGAAATGATTGAAGCTACTGACTGAATGAAAGGAGCTCTCATCTCACTCTCTTTGAATCTTCTTTATCATGCTAAGAGGAGCAGGAAAAAGCAAAAAATTTCAGAATTGCACCTTGCAATGCGGAGAAATTACTGTTTGTGCATTTACAATATTCATTGATTTTTGCCATTGAAAAACATCATGTTATTCATATACCAGAAATGTTTGAAGCTACTGACTGAATGAAAGGAGCTGGCATCTCACTCTCTTTGAATCTTCTTTATCATGCTAAGAGGAGCAGGAAAAAGCAAAAAATTTCAGAATTGCACCTTCAATGCGGAGAAATTACTGTTTGTGCATTTACAATATTCATTGATTTTTGCCATTGAAAAACGTCCAGAAATGATTGAAGCTACTGACTGAATGAAAGGAGCTGGCATCTCACTCTCTTTGAATCTTCTTTATCATGCTAAGAGGAGCAGGAAAAAGCAAAAAATTTCAGAATTGCACCTTGCAGTACGGAGAAATTACTGTTTGTGCATTTACAATATTCATTAATTTTTGCCATTGAAAAACATCATGTTATTCATATACCAGAAATGATTGAAGCTACTGACTGAATGAAAGGAGCTGGCATCTCACTCTCTTTGAATCTTCTTTATCATGCTAAGAGGAGCAGGAAAAAGCAAAAAATTTCAGAATTGCACCTTGCAATGCGGAGAAATTACTGTTTGTGCATTTACAATATTCATTGATTTTTGCCATTGAAAAACATCATGTTATTCATATACCAGAAATGTTTGAAGCTACTGACTGAATGAAAGGAGCTGGCATCTCACTCTCTTTGAATCTTCTTTATCATACTAAGAGGAGCAGGAAAAAGCAAAAAATTTCAGAATTGCACCTTGCAATGCGGAGAAATTACTGTTTGTGCATTTACAATATTCATTTATTTTTGCCTTTGAAAAACGTCCAGAAATGATTGAAGCTACTGACTGAATGAAAGGAGCTGGCATCTCACTCTCTTTGAATCTTCTTTATCATGCTAAGAGGAGCAGGAAAAAGCAAAAAATTTCAGAATTGCACCTTGCAATGCGGAGAAATTACTGTTTGTGCATTTACAATATTCATTGATTTTTGCCATTGAAAAACATCATGTTATTCATATACCAGAAATGTTTGAAGCTACTGACTGAATGAAAGGAGCTGGCATCTCACTCTCTTTGAATCTTCTTTATCATACTAAGAGGAGCAGGAAAAAGCAAAAAATTTCAGAATTGCACCTTGCAATGCGGAGAAATTACTGTTTGTGCATTTACAATATTCATTGATTTTTGCCATTGAAAAACGTCCAGAAATGATTGAAGCTACTGACTGAATGAAAGGAGCTGGCATCTCACTCTCTTTGAATCTTCTTTATCATGCTAAGAGGAGCAGGAAAAAGCAAAAAATTTCAGAATTGCACCTTGCAATGCGGAGAAATTACTGTTTGTGCATTTACAATATTCATTGATTTTTGCCATTGAAAAACGTCCAGAAATGATTGAAGCTACTGACTGAATGAAAGGAGCTGGCATCTCACTCTCTTTGAATCTTCTTTATCATGCTAAGAGGAGCAGGAAAAAGCAAAAAATTTCAGAATTGCACCTTGCAATGCGGAGAAATTACTGTTTGTGCATTTACAATATTCATTGATTTTTGCCGCCATTGAAAAACATCATGTTATTCATATACCAGAAATGTTTGAAGCTACTGACTGAATGAAAGGAGCTGGCATCTCACTCTCTTTGAATCTTTTTTATCATGCTAAGAGGAGCAGGAAAAAGCAAAAAATTTCAGAATTGCACCTTGCAATGCGAAGAAATTACTGTTTGTGCATTTACAATATTCATTGATTTTTGCCATTGAAAAACATCATGTTATTCATATACCAGAAATGTTTGATGCTACTGACTGAATGAAAGTAGCTGGCATCTCACTCTCTTTGAATCTTCTTTATCATGCTAAGAGGAGCAGGAAAAAGCAAAAAATTTCAGAATTGCACCTTGCAATGCGGAGAAATTACTGTTTGTGCATTTACAATATTCATTGATTTTTGCCTTTGAAAAACGTCCAGAAATGATTGAAGCTACTGACTGAATGAAAGGAGCTGGCATCTCACTCTCTTTGAATCTTCTTTATCATGCTAAGAGGAGCAGGAAAAAGCAAAAAATTTCAGAATTGCACCTTGCAATGCGGAGAAATTACTGTTTGTGCATTTACAATATTCATTGATTTTTGCCATTGAAAAACATCCAGAAATGATTGAAGCTACTGACTGAATGAAAGGAGCTGGCATCTCACTCTCTTTGAATCTTCTTTATCATGCTAAGAGGAGCAGGAAAAAGCAAAAAATTTCAGAATTGCACCTTGCAATGCGGAGAAATTACTGTTTGTGCATTTACAATATTCATTGATTTTTGCCATTGAAAAACGTCCAGAAATGATTGAAGCTACTGACTGAATGAAAGGAGCTGGCATCTCAGTCTCTTTGAATCTTCTTTATCATGCTAAGAGGAGCAGGAAAAAGCAAAAAATTTCAGAATTGCACCTTGCAATGCGGAGAAATTACTGTTTGTGCATCTACAATATTCATTGATTTTTGCCGTTGAAAAACGTCCAGAAATGATTGAAGCTACTGACTGAATGAAAGGAGCTGGCATCTCACTCTCTTTGAGTCTTCTTTACCATGCTAAGAGGAGCAGGAAAAAGCAAAAAATTTCAGAATTGCACCTTGCAATGCGGAGAAATTACTGTTTGTGCATTTACAATATTCATTGATTTTTGCCATTGAAAAACGTCCAGAAATGATTGAAGCTACTGACTGAATGAAAGGAGCTGGCATCTCACTCTCTTTGAATCTTCTTTATCATGCTAAGAGGAGCAGGAAAAAGCAAAAAATTTCAGAATTGCACCTTGCAATGCGGAGAAATTACTGTTTGTGCATTTACAATATTCATTGATTTTTGCCATTGAAAAACATCATGTTATTCATATACCAGAAATGATTGAAGCTACTGACTGAATGAAAGGAGCTGGCATCTCACTCTCTTTGAATCTTCTTTATCATGCTAAGAGGAGCAGGAAAAAGCAAAAAATTTCAGAATTGCACCTTGCAATGCGGAGAAATTACTGTTTGTGCATTTACAATATTCATTGATTTTTGCCATTGAAAAACGTCCAGAAATGATTGAAGCTACTGACTGAATGAAAGGAGCTGGCATCTCACTCTCTTTGAATCTTCTTTATCATGCTAAGAGGAGCAGGAAAAAGCAAAACATTTCAGAATTGCACCTTGCAATGCGGAGAAATTACTGTTTGTGCATTTACAATATTCATTGATTTTTGCCATTGAAAAACGTCCAGAAATGATTGAAGCTACTGACTGAATGAAAGGAGCTCTCATCTCACTCTCTTTGAATCTTCTTTATCATGCTAAGAGGAGCAGGAAAAAGCAAAAAATTTCAGAATTGCACCTTGCAATGCGGAGAAATTACTGTTTGTGCATTTACAATATTCATTGATTTTTGCCATTGAAAAACATCATGTTATTCATATACCAGAAATGTTTGAAGCTACTGACTGAATGAAAGGAGCTGGCATCTCACTCTCTTTGAATCTTCTTTATCATGCTAAGAGGAGCAGGAAAAAGCAAAAAATTTCAGAATTGCACCTTGCAATGCGGAGAAATTACTGTTTGTGCATTTACAATATTCATTGATTTTTGCCATTGAAAAACGTCCAGAAATGATTGAAGCTACTGACTGAATGAAAGGAGCTGGCATCTCACTCTCTTTGAATCTTCTTTATCATGCTAAGAGGAGCAGGAAAAAGCAAAACATTTCAGAATTGCACCTTGCAATGCGGAGAAATTACTGTTTGTGCATTTACAATATTCATTGATTTTTGCCATTGAAAAACGTCCAGAAATGATTGAAGCTACTGACTGAATGAAAGGAGCTCTCATCTCACTCTCTTTGAATCTTCTTTATCATGCTAAGAGGAGCAGGAAAAAGCAAAAAATTTCAGAATTGCACCTTGCAATGCGGAGAAATTACTGTTTGTGCATTTACAATATTCATTGATTTTTGCCATTGAAAAACATCATGTTATTCATATACCAGAAATGTTTGAAGCTACTGACTGAATGAAAGGAGCTGGCATCTCACTCTCTTTGAATCTTCTTTATCATGCTAAGAGGAGCAGGAAAAAGCAAAAAATTTCAGAATTGCACCTTCAATGCGGAGAAATTACTGTTTGTGCATTTACAATATTCATTGATTTTTGCCATTGAAAAACGTCCAGAAATGATTGAAGCTACTGACTGAATGAAAGGAGCTGGCATCTCACTCTCTTTGAATCTTCTTTATCATGCTAAGAGGAGCAGGAAAAAGCAAAAAATTTCAGAATTGCACCTTGCAATGCGGAGAAATTACTGTTTGTGCATTTACAATATTCATTGATTTTTGCCATTGAAAAACGTCCAGAAATGATTGAAGCTACTGACTGAATGAAAGGAGCTGGCATCTCACTCTCTTTGAATCTTCTTTATCATGCTAAGAGGAGCAGGAAAAAGCAAAAAATTTCAGAATTGCACCTTGCAATGCGGAGAAATTACTGTTTGTGCATTTACAATATTCATTGATTTTTGCCATTGAAAAACATCATGTTATTCATATACCAGAAATGTTTGAAGCTACTGACTGAATGAAAGGAGCTGGCATCTCACTCTCTTTGAATCTTCTTTATCATGCTAAGAGGAGCAGGAAAAAGCAAAAAATTTCAGAATTGCACCTTGCAATGCGAAGAAATTACTGTTTGTGCATTTACAATATTCATTGATTTTTGCCATTGAAAAACATCATGTTATTCATATACCAGAAATGTTTGAAGCTACTGACTGAATGAAAGGAGCTGGCATCTCACTCTCTTTGAATCTTCTTTATCATGCTAAGAGGAGCAGGAAAAAGCAAAAAATTTCAGAATTGCACCTTGCAATGCGGAGAAATTACTGTTTGTGCATTTACAATATTCATTGATTTTTGCCATTGAAAAACGTCCAGAAATGATTGAAGCTACTGACTGAATGAAAGGAGCTGGCATCTCACTCTCTTTGAATCTTCTTTATCATGCTAAGAGGAGCAGGAAAAAGCAAAAAAATTCAGAATTGCACCTTGCAATGCGGAGAAATTACTGTTTGTGCATTTACAATATTCATTGATTTTTGCCATTGAAAAACATCATGTTATTCATATACCAGAAATGATTGAAGCTACTGACTGAATGAAAGGAGCTGGCATCTCACGCTCTTTGAATCTTCTTTTTCATGCTAAGAGGAGCAGGAAAAAGCAAAACATTTCAGAATTGCACCTTGCAATGCGGAGAAATTACTGTTTGTGCATTTACAATATTCATTGATTTTTGCCATTGAAAAACATCATGTTATTCATATACCAGAAATGTTTGAAGCTACTGACTGAATGAAAGGAGCTGGCATCTCACTCTATTTGAATCTTCTTTATCATGCTAAGAGGAGCAGGAAAAAGCAAAAAATTTCAGAATTGCACCTTGCAATGCGGAGAAATTACTGTTTGTGCATTTACAATATTCATTGATTTTTGCCATTGAAAAATGTCCAGAAATGATTGAAGCTACTGACTGAAAGGAGCTGGCATCTCACTCTCTTTGAATCTTCTTTATCATGCTAAGAGGAGCAGGAAAAAGCAAAAAATTTCAGAATTGCACCTTGCAATGCGGAGAAATTACTGTTTGTGCATTTACAATATTCATTGATTTTTGCCATTGAAAAACGTCCAGAAATGATTGAAGCTACTGACTGAATGAAAGGAGCTGGCATCTCACTCTCTTTGAATCTTCTTTATCATGCTAAGAGGAGCAGGAAAAAGCAAAAAAATTCAGAATTGCACCTTGCAATGCGGAGAAATTACTGTTTGTGCATTTACAATATTCATTGATTTTTGCCATTGAAAAACATCATGTTATTCATATACCAGAAATGATTGAAGCTACTGACTGAATGAAAGGATCTGGCATCTCACGCTCTTTGAATCTTCTTTTTCATGCTAAGAGGAGCAGGAAAAAGCAAAACATTTCAGAATTGCACCTTGCAATGCGGAGAAATTACTGTTTGTGCATTTACAATATTCATTGATTTTTGCCATTGAAAAACGTCCAGAAATGATTGAAGCTACTGACTGAATGAAAGGAGCTGGCATCTCACTCTCTTTGAATCTTCTTTATCATGCTAAGAGGAGCAGGAAAAAGCAAAAAATTTCAGAATTGCACCTTGCAATGCGGAGAAATTACTGCTTGTGCATTTACAATATTCATTGATTTTTGCCATTGAAAAACGTCCAGAAATGATTAAAGCTACTGACTGAATGAAAGGAGCTGGCATCTCACTCTCTTTGAATCTTCTTTATCATGCTAAGAGGAGCAGGAAAAAGCAAAAAATTTCAGAATTGCACCTTGCAATGCGGAGAAATTACTGTTTGTGCATTTACAATATTCATTGATTTTTGCCATTGAAAAACGTCCAGAAATGATTGAAGCTACTGACTGAATGAAAGGAGCTCTCATCTCACTCTCTTTGAATCTTCTTTATCATGCTAAGAGGAGCAGGAAAAAGCAAAAAATTTCAGAATTGCACCTTGCAATGCGGAGAAATTACTGTTTGTGCATTTACAATATTCATTGATTTTTGCCATTGAAAAACATCATGTTATTCATATACCAGAAATGTTTGAAGCTACTGACTGAATGAAAGGAGCTGGCATCTCACTCTCTTTGAATCTTCTTTATCATGCTAAGAGGAGCAGGAAAAAGCAAAAAATTTCAGAATTGCACCTTCAATGCGGAGAAATTACTGTTTGTGCATTTACAATATTCATTGATTTTTGCCATTGAAAAACGTCCAGAAATGATTGAAGCTACTGACTGAATGAAAGGAGCTGGCATCTCACTCTCTTTGAATCTTCTTTATCATGCTAAGAGGAGCAGGAAAAAGCAAAAAATTTCAGAATTGCACCTTGCAATGCGGAGAAATTACTGTTTGTGCATTTACAATATTCATTAATTTTTGCCATTGAAAAACATCATGTTATTCATATACCAGAAATGATTGAAGCTACTGACTGAATGAAAGGAGCTGGCATCTCACTCTCTTTGAATCTTCTTTATCATGCTAAGAGGAGCAGGAAAAAGCAAAAAATTTCAGAATTGCACCTTGCAATGCGGAGAAATTACTGTTTGTGCATTTACAATATTCATAGATTTTTGCCATTGAAAAACATCATGTTATTCATATACCAGAAATGTTTGAAGCTACTGACTGAATGAAAGGAGCTGGCATCTCACTCTCTTTGAATCTTCTTTATCATACTAAGAGGAGCAGGAAAAAGCAAAAAATTTCAGAATTGCACCTTGCAATGCGGAGAAATTACTGTTTGTGCATTTACAATATTCATTGATTTTTTCCATTGAAAAACGTCCAGAAATGATTGAAGCTACTGACTGAATGAAAGGAGCTGGCATCTCACTCTCTTTGAATCTTCTTTATCATGCTAAGAGGAGCAGGAAAAAGCAAAAAATTTCAGAATTGCACCTTGCAATGCGGAGAAATTACTGTTTGTGCATTTACAATATTCATTAATTTTTGCCATTGAAAAACATCATGTTATTCATATACCAGAAATGTTTGAAGCTACTGACTGAATGAAAGGAGCTGGCATCTCACTCTCTTTGAATCTTCTTTATCATACTAAGAGGAGCAGGAAAAAGCAAAAAATTTCAGAATTGCACCTTGCAATGCGGAGAAATTACTGTTTGTGCATTTACAATATTCATTGATTTTTGCCATTGAAAAACGTCCAGAAATGATTGAAGCTACTGACTGAATGAAAGGAGCTGGCATCTCACTCTCTTTGAATCTTCTTTATCATGCTAAGAGGAGCAGGAAAAAGCAAAAAATTTCAGAATTGCACCTTGCAATGCGGAGAAATTACTGTTTGTGCATTTACAATATTCATTGATTTTTGCCATTGAAAAACGTCCAGAAATGATTGAAGCTACTGACTGAATGAAAGGAGCTGGCATCTCACTCTCTTTGAATCTTCTTTATCATGCTAAGAGGAGCAGGAAAAAGCAAAAAATTTCAGAATTGCACCTTGCAATGCGGAGAAATTACTGTTTGTGCATTTACAATATTCATTGATTTTTGCCGCCAATGAAAAACATCATGTTATTCATATACCAGAAATGTTTGAAGCTACTGACTGAATGAAAGGAGCTGGCATCTCACTCTCTTTGAATCTTCTTTATCATGCTAAGAGGAGCAGGAAAAAGCAAAAAATTTCAGAATTGCACCTTGCAATGCGAAGAAATTACTGTTTGTGCATTTACAATATTCATTGATTTTTGCCATTGAAAAACATCATGTTATTCATATACCAGAAATGTTTGATGCTACTGACTGAATGAAAGGAGCTGGCATCTCACTCTCTTTGAATCTTCTTTATCATGCTAAGAGGAGCAGGAAAAAGCAAAAAATTTCAGAATTGCACCTTGCAATGCGGAGAAATTACTGTTTGTGCATTTACAATATTCATTGATTTTTGCCATTGAAAAACATCCAGAAATGATTGAAGCTACTGACTGAATGAAAGGAGCTGGCATCTCACTCTCTTTGAATCTTCTTTATCATGCTAAGAGGAGCAGGAAAAAGCAAAAAATTTCAGAATTGCACCTTGCAATGCGGAGAAATTACTGTTTGTGCATTTACAATATTCATTGATTTTTGCCATTGAAAAACGTCCAGAAATGATTGAAGCTACTGACTGAATGAAAGGAGCTGGCATCTCAGTCTCTTTGAATCTTCTTTATCATGCTAAGAGGAGCAGGAAAAAGCAAAAAATTTCAGAATTGCACCTTGCAATGCGGAGAAATTACTGTTTGTGCATCTACAATATTCATTGATTTTTGCCGTTGAAAAACGTCCAGAAATGATTGAAGCTACTGACTGAATGAAAGGAGCTGGCATCTCACTCTCTTTGAGTCTTCTTTACCATGCTAAGAGGAGCAGGAAAAAGCAAAAAATTTCAGAATTGCACCTTGCAATGCGGAGAAATTACTGTTTGTGCATTTACAATATTCATTGATTTTTGCCATTGAAAAACGTCCAGAAATGATTGAAGCTACTGACTGAATGAAAGGAGCTGGCATCTCACTCTCTTTGAATCTTCTTTATCATGCTAAGAGGAGCAGGAAAAAGCAAAAAATTTCAGAATTGCACCTTGCAATGCGGAGAAATTACTGTTTGTGCATTTACAATATTCATTGATTTTTGCCATTGAAAAACATCATGTTATTCATATACCAGAAATGATTGAAGCTACTGACTGAATGAAAGGAGCTGGCATCTCACTCTCTTTGAATCTTCTTTATCATGCTAAGAGGAGCAGGAAAAAGCAAAAAATTTCAGAATTGCACCTTGCAATGCGGAGAAATTACTGTTTGTGCATTTACAATATTCATTGATTTTTGCCATTGAAAAACGTCCAGAAATGATTGAAGCTACTGACTGAATGAAAGGAGCTGGCATCTCACTCTCTTTGAATCTTCTTTATCATGCTAAGAGGAGCAGGAAAAAGCAAAAAATTTCAGAATTGCACCTTGCAATGCGGAGAAATTACTGTTTGTGCATTTACAATATTCATTGATTTTTGCCATTGAAAAACGTCCAGAAATGATTGAAGCTACTGACTGAATGAAAGGAGCTCTCATCTCACTCTCTTTGAATCTTCTTTATCATGCTAAGAGGAGCAGGAAAAAGCAAAAAATTTCAGAATTGCACCTTGCAATGCGGAGAAATTACTGTTTGTGCATTTACAATATTCATTGATTTTTGCCATTGAAAAACATCATGTTATTCATATACCAGAAATGTTTGAAGCTACTGACTGAATGAAAGGAGCTGGCATCTCACTCTCTTTGAATCTTCTTTATCATGCTAAGAGGAGCAGGAAAAAGCAAAAAATTTCAGAATTGCACCTTGCAATGCGGAGAAATTACTGTTTGTGCATTTACAATATTCATTAATTTTTGCCATTGAAAAACATCATGTTATTCATATACCAGAAATGATTGAAGCTACTGACTGAATGAAAGGAGCTGGCATCTCACTCTCTTTGAATCTTCTTTATCATGCTAAGAGGAGCAGGAAAAAGCAAAAAATTTCAGAATTGCACCTTGCAATGCGGAGAAATTACTGTTTGTGCATTTACAATATTCATTGATTTTTGCCATTGAAAAACATCATGTTATTCATATACCAGAAATGTTTGAAGCTACTGACTGAATGAAAGGAGCTGGCATCTCACTCTCTTTGAATCTTCTTTATCATACTAAGAGGAGCAGGAAAAAGCAAAAAATTTCAGAATTGCACCTTCAATGCGGAGAAATTACTGTTTGTGCATTTACAATATTCATTGATTTTTGCCATTGAAAAACGTCCAGAAATGATTGAAGCTACTGACTGAATGAAAGGAGCTGGCATCTCACTCTCTTTGAATCTTCTTTATCATGCTAAGAGGAGCAGGAAAAAGCAAAAAATTTCAGAATTGCACCTTCAATGCGGAGAAATTACTGTTTGTGCATTTACAATATTCATTGATTTTTGCCATTGAAAAACGTCCAGAAATGATTGAAGCTACTGACTGAATGAAAGGAGCTGGCATCTCACTCTCTTTGAATCTTCTTTATCATGCTAAGAGGAGCAGGAAAAAGCAAAAAATTTCAGAATTGCACCTTGCAATGCGGAGAAATTACTGTTTGTGCATTTACAATATTCATTAATTTTTGCCATTGAAAAACATCATGTTATTCATATACCAGAAATGATTGAAGCTACTGACTGAATGAAAGGAGCTGGCATCTCACTCTCTTTGAATCTTCTTTATCATGCTAAGAGGAGCAGGAAAAAGCAAAAAATTTCAGAATTGCACCTTCAATGCGGAGAAATTACTGTTTGTGCATTTACAATATTCATTGATTTTTGCCATTGAAAAACGTCCAGAAATGATTGAAGCTACTGACTGAATGAAAGGAGCTGGCATCTCACTCTCTTTGAATCTTCTTTATCATGCTAAGAGGAGCAGGAAAAAGCAAAAAATTTCAGAATTGCACCTTGCAATGCGGAGAAATTACTGTTTGTGCATTTACAATATTCATTAATTTTTGCCATTGAAAAACATCATGTTATTCATATACCAGAAATGATTGAAGCTACTGACTGAATGAAAGGAGCTGGCATCTCACTCTCTTTGAATCTTCTTTATCATGCTAAGAGGAGCAGGAAAAAGCAAAAAATTTCAGAATTGCACCTTGCAATGCGGAGAAATTACTGTTTGTGCATTTACAATATTCATTGATTTTTGCCATTGAAAAACATCATGTTATTCATATACCAGAAATGTTTGAAGCTACTGACTGAATGAAAGGAGCTGGCATCTCACTCTCTTTGAATCTTCTTTATCATACTAAGAGGAGCAGGAAAAAGCAAAAAATTTCAGAATTGCACCTTGCAATGCGGAGAAATTACTGTTTGTGCATTTACAATATTCATTTATTTTTGCCTTTGAAAAACGTCCAGAAATGATTGAAGCTACTGACTGAATGAAAGGAGCTGGCATCTCACTCTCTTTGAATCTTCTTTATCATGCTAAGAGGAGCAGGAAAAAGCAAAAAATTTCAGAATTGCACCTTGCAATGCGGAGAAATTACTGTTTGTGCATTTACAATATTCATTGATTTTTGCCATTGAAAAACATCATGTTATTCATATACCAGAAATGTTTGAAGCTACTGACTGAATGAAAGGAGCTGGCATCTCACTCTCTTTGAATCTTCTTTATCATACTAAGAGGAGCAGGAAAAAGCAAAAAATTTCAGAATTGCACCTTCAATGCGGAGAAATTACTGTTTGTGCATTTACAATATTCATTGATTTTTGCCATTGAAAAACGTCCAGAAATGATTGAAGCTACTGACTGAATGAAAGGAGCTGGCATCTCACTCTCTTTGAATCTTCTTTATCATGCTAAGAGGAGCAGGAAAAAGCAAAAAATTTCAGAATTGCACCTTGCAATGCGGAGAAATTACTGTTTGTGCATTTACAATATTCATTAATTTTTGCCATTGAAAAACATCATGTTATTCATATACCAGAAATGATTGAAGCTACTGACTGAATGAAAGGAGCTGGCATCTCACTCTCTTTGAATCTTCTTTATCATGCTAAGAGGAGCAGGAAAAAGCAAAAAATTTCAGAATTGCTCCTTGCAATGCGGAGAAATTACTGTTTGTGCATTTACAATATTCATTGATTTTTGCCATTGAAAAACATCATGTTATTCATATACCAGAAATGTTTGAAGCTACTGACTGAATGAAAGGAGCTGGCATCTCACTCTCTTTGAATCTTCTTTATCATACTAAGAGGAGCAGGAAAAAGCAAAAAATTTCAGAATTGCACCTTGCAATGCGGAGAAATTACTGTTTGTGCATTTACAATATTCATTGATTTTTGCCATTGAAAAACGTCCAGAAATGATTGAAGCTACTGACTGAATGAAAGGAGCTGGCATCTCACTCTCTTTGAATCTTCTTTATCATGCTAAGAGGAGCAGGAAAAAGCAAAAAATTTCAGAATTGCACCTTGCAATGCGGAGAAATTACTGTTTGTGCATTTACAATATTCATTGATTTTTGCCATTGAAAAACGTACAGAAATGATTGAAGCTACTGACTGAATGAAAGGAGCTGGCATCTCACTCTCTTTGAATCTTCTTTATCATGCTAAGAGGAGCAGGAAAAAGCAAAAAATTTCAGAATTGCACCTTGCAATGCGGAGAAATTACTGTTTGTGCATTTACAATATTCATTGATTTTTGCCGCCATTGAAAAACATCATGTTATTCATATACCAGAAATGTTTGAAGCTACTGACTGAATGAAAGGAGCTGGCATCTCACTCTCTTTGAATCTTCTTTATCATGCTAAGAGGAGCAGGAAAAAGCAAAAAATTTCAGAATTGCACCTTGCAATGCGAAGAAATTACTGTTTGTGCATTTACAATATTCATTGATTTTTGCCATTGAAAAACATCATGTTATTCATATACCAGAAATGTTTGATGCTACTGACTGAATGAAAGGAGCTGGCATCTCACTCTCTTTGAATCTTCTTTATCATGCTAAGAGGAGCAGGAAAAAGCAAAAAATTTCAGAATTGCACCTTGCAAT